>NC_135433.1:22834040-22984040 GCF_051991255.1 Vanacampus margaritifer
GATGACTATATTTGGATTTTTGGGTGAACATTTACCATTATGGAGTTCTAACCACCACATGAGCTGCTGCACCTTAATTAATTTGAAAGACTGTTCTTACTCCTTTGAAGATATTTCTTGAAGATGCATTGGAACTGTAAGCAATGCCTCTTTTCTGCAGACAAAAGAGGAAAGCTGTTTTTGCACTCATTTAGGTAGTGTTATAAGATGAAAACTTTTTCTTGGGTAATTTAACTTTTCAAAAAAGTAATTATGTTTGTTGAGTATTATTATTTTTGAATATTTAAGTGCACTTGTCAGCATGTTTGTTCTTGTCTATAAACTGTTATACAGTTTGAAAGATGTTTACTGTATTGTTTGTACGGTATTAAAGTGTTTGTGGATACCATTAATGGGAAAACTTTTTTTTGAAGTTTAAACAGAGGAAAAAATATATATATATTATTTGAACTTTCAATTGTGTTATCTTGCTTTATTATGATTGTTTTAGTAAATTGGACCCTGCTTTTCGTTCCTACTTTTCATTCCTGTTTAGATATTTTTTCCACCACTTATATTGTTGAAGTCAAGTTTTTAACAATTCAAATTGCTTTTCAAGCAAACATAACTTAGTCAATTGAAGCAATATAAATTAGTAGAACTTAGATAAGTATTTTAGACGAACAGAACAGAGTAAATATAACATGCAGTCATTTAGTAGATTGAATTTGTAATTCTGAGTAATCTTTACTAAGTTAAGAGTATTCTAAACTAAGTTATAAAGTAAACTCTACTTGAATGTTTTAGTTGCTTAAACACATTTGTAAGTGTACTCTACAAAGGAAATGCTAGTTAGTTCAACTAAAATTAAATCGTTTTCTTTACGTGTTTTTTTTTAAGTGCAACCGGTTTGCATGCTTTGTTTAAGTAATGATAACGATAATTGGATCTTACATTGTAGTCACCTGAAAAGGTTTTTCATCAGTCTTTAAGGAGTTCCCAGACGTAAGAATGCCAAAAGTATGCAAAAAAGTAACCAGAGCAATGGATGGCTATTTTGAAGAATCTATAATATAAAACATGTTTTCAGTTCTTTCAGCTTTTTTTTTTGTTCAGTACATAACTCCACATCAGTTCATACATAGTTTTGATGCCTTCAGTGAGAATCTACAAAGTTGTTGCTTGTATATAAGCTATTCAAAAGTTTATTTTCCATAATATGTTCCCTTTAAAGGTATTTAAATGTGTCCTTGCTTGACAACTCAGGTAGCACTAGTTTTAGCTGCTACTTTTATTGCCGTATGGAAGTCATACCAGCAG
The DNA here is from genome assembly GCF_051991255.1 of Vanacampus margaritifer. Lineage (NCBI taxonomy): Eukaryota > Metazoa > Chordata > Actinopteri > Syngnathiformes > Syngnathidae > Vanacampus > Vanacampus margaritifer. The sequence continues at coordinate 22,835,340 of NC_135433.1, forward strand.
GTTGTAAAAAAAAAAAAAAGGACAGTGACACTATTGGAATATTACTAACCTTGACCTGCCACTAGCTGTGAGGTTTTATTCTTTTCCTTTCCATAGTGTGTTTTTTTCTGCTAAGGAGTTACTTCAAAGGCCTCTTTTGATATGTATTTTCCTTAACATGCCAGCACCCAAACGTTTGACTGCCGAGACTCCTTGTGATGAAAGGACTGCCAGAGCGATGGATCTGTTATATGAGTCTGATTTCATTTGGATTAGATCTCAATTTTAAGACCAATTTTATTCCAAAAAAGCATCAGCTGCACTGGCGTGCTGGTTCGCAAGCAGCACCGACGGACCAAGCGTGTACAATAAAGTGCTGGGCTGCCACCTAATGGCTTCTTCACACTACCTGGCTGTCCAACTGGAAATAGTATGACCTCCACGTGAATCTCAACTGCAGTTTTAACAGATACATTCATTGGCTGTGAAGCTTAATATTCATGCTGTGGAGTTTGCAGTTGGACTGGAGAGGTTTTCTCATTTGGCTGCAATTCGTAACAGCTCTGCTTGAGATTGTGTGAGTTTAATAGCCAGCGAAGAACCCTATTCATCAAGCTGTTACAGTAGCGTCGGTTAACGTGGGTCCTCGCTCAATTCTACAAAATTTCAAGGCAGCAATGGTTTGAAACATCAAAAACTGAAGATTTTTTCCCCCCCTGTTGTTGTCCCGGGTGTTGAAGTGGTACAGCCCAAGTTAATCGGTAATCGGGTTAACCATGTAGGACAAGGGGGGAAAGTAAGACCCCTGTAAATGTGCAAAAGTGGGTCAAAATTGGACATTTAAATACTCACACCTCACTTCCTGTTCATTTTAGGGGACGGCTACCAAAGTGTTTTTTCTTTTTCTCTGGGTGCTACATGTGCCTCTCAATTTTTTTTTAGCCGTATGGCAAACTTATCAGGACGGAGCTCTGTTAAACCCATGTAAGGGGTGCTACAGGCCTATTTTTTTGTATTTGTATATACTAACTTTAAATTACTATCATTTTTCGCCAGGCTTGATGTGTGTTTAAAGTTAGGTGAGTATTCGTTCATGTTTAACGTCTCAAAAATCTGGTTCTTTGCGGAGAATAATGATAAGAGCAGCAGCTGCTCGGGCCCTAGTAACTTCTTGTTATTGTTGTTATTGTTGTCACCCTACTTCCTGTCTATTACCTTCTAAAGGGCAATATACGTAGATCTAGGTTATTATACAATTGAGAATCATGATACTATGGTGACCAGCTGTGAACTGTGAACATATTTACTCGATCAGACATGGCGTGAATGTGTGTGAAAGCAGCCAAAGCCGACCTTGTCAATTTCTACTTTGGTTTGCAAGTTGAAGTAAACAGAATGTACTAAGAAGCTAGTAAACAACTACCAACTACGTACACCCATGACTTGCCGTGATCTTCCGAAGATGAAACTATTTTGGCAAGAGAAGGCCCTTACCACTGCTTGTGTAGCGCTATCTCCAAAAAGATGTAAATGACCGGCTGTTGTGCAAGGTATATCCTCAAAAACGGACACGGCTACTGTTTAATAATGAGGACAACTACCACTCACGTGATGATGTAGAAAGCATGAAAATGCGAGTGGAGTTCGCACAGCCTGCCCAAATGAACATTAGCAGTTTAGCCTCTACTAACTAGCCATGCAGCAAAAGTGTCATCTTCCAATCATACATTTGCAAGTAGCCATAGTGTTAGCACCATTTACTCAATCAGAACTTAAAATCTATTATGCTTACATTTTGAAACAATTGAAGCTATTTGTAAAGATGCCTCATTCACTTTCTCCTTGGAGATGTGTCACCAAGCCAGAACTCATTGGATTAAGAAGGAATCATTACTTTTGATTATATTATCCCATTCTAACTCAATCTTACTAATTATTCGCAAATTTAAAGGGGGGTAAAATTGCCACCTCCAACATGGCGGATGCACTGACATATCGCTTCCAACGGGCCACCTGTTTGAACGGTGTCTGCGGCAGAATTAAAAAAGGAAAAAGGAAAGCAAAATCCTTCTTTAATTTTAGATGCCCAAACGATATGTGGCTCCAGTGGGGTTTTTTTTCTTCAAGTGGCTCTTTAGTCGCCGACACGAATGTAGTTTGTAGTATGTCCCTCTTCACTTGTCTTGTTACGTCAGCGTCCTCGGGAGCTAGCAGCTTCACTTGTACAAAATGTACATTACTCTTGCACGTCATGTTGACGTTAGGGTTGTGCTAAAAAAATTGATACGGCAATACATCATTGCGGGCCGCATTACAATACACGTAACGATACGCAGGCCTCAGAATCGATATTGCTCGTTAACTTTAAATAGTCAGTTAAAGCAAGGTTGCTTGCGCAGGAACAGCAGTTTCTGAAGTTTTGCTCATGCACTAGCAGCAGGTGGGGGGCGCAGCTTGCACTGTACTTAAGCAATTGTTGATGTCAATTGCTTTCAATTAGTCCACGTGTCGCATGAGCGCGACGGAGTGGGGAAGCAAACGAAAGGGACATGAGTGACTTACGCCCAATTCACATTGAATGCGCAACGGCCATGGTGCGTTTTCCGTACAGCCGCCGCACGGACTGCAATTCACACCGCTGTCCGTGTCTGGAAATCTGCACCCGCCCGACCACAAGATCACGGGGGTTCACGCTGGATAGTTGAGTTCACGCGATAACAAGCGTGTATATAGAGTCCTATTGGTAAACAATAGCCACACTTGCCTGTTGTCACATGATCGATACGCTTTTGGACATTTTTTCTGGGACTTGTACCATGGCTCTTCTACCTTGGGTAAGTACGTTTTGTGTTTAAATAGTGTTATTTTGTCATGATTAATTTATTCTGAGCTTGTTGTTTTCTCTTAAATGGCCGACTCATGTCATGCTATGTAGTTAGCTAGCTTCCCTACCCCAAAAATGAGTTCGCAAACGCTTTTATTTTGAAATATACCGGATCTATCTTGATGCCGACGCTCGACTTCCTGTTTGGCTTGTGTAATTTCTTAAGTGGACGTGACCCGGAGCAATTAAGTGACTTAGCAACTGTTATTTTATAAATTAAAAGTTTGAATTGCCCATAGAGCCACGGAAACTACTACTTCAACCAAAGTTCTCCTGTCAGTCGGAGTTGCACATTTAGTCGGGACTCATAGAGCGCGATATTTACTTAAGTTGGAGATCGCTAGTTTGAAAACAGCCCTTACCTTCTGTTTTTACCAAGTTAATCAAATCGCCAACTTTGCCGGAATTCACAGTGCACGACCTATCTCATGTAGTTAATGCCGTCTCTTCTCCTTACACCGAGGCTGATTCAAAAGCTGGTCGCTGGCTGGGTCTCTGGGACGAGATGCTACGCTCACACCGAGGGACAATATACCTCGTAATGCAAAGGTAAAACTTGTTTATCATGCTAACTGACTTATTTTTACATAGTCCGTTCTATATTAAAACGCTGTGAGGATGTTATGTTACTATGTTTATATTATATTATGGCATGTTTAATAACCTAACAAGAAAGTCTAATTTGCAAAATAAATAATAAATAAGAAAGAAAGAAAAGTTATTTCATTTGACAAGTTATTTTAAACAAAATTATGAACCTAAAAATACTTATTGTTATTCCTATCAGCGATATATATCTCAAGGATCGCACAGCTCTAGGCACAATCATTTTGGTGGGCGGGCACGGACCCCTATGGCAACTGGTGTGAGTATTGGTAGCAGTAGAGGTTTTATTGTGGCTTTGAATGATATTAAACATACTTTTTAGGAATTTAAACTCATTTTTGATGGGTCACAACACCTATATTTTCATTATGGTTATTATGGTTGTACTTAGGGAGCCAAGTATTTTGGGGGGGTCCATGGTACTTGGTGTTCCCCAACAGTGTGAATCTGAAATTCTGACTACATACTGTCTCCTGCCGCAGTATTACTTATAATCATGCATGAAAAATGGGAATAGTGTGGACAGAAAATGGGACAACCCTGTAATGAATTCAATCAAAAATAACAAATCAGCAGTGTTTTACCGTAGCACCACGAATGTAGTGTGCATTGTTGGGATGCAATCTCACACTGGCATCAATGGGATTAGTTGGAAGTGTCATGTGTTGTCCAGGCTGAGATAACAAGAATAAATGAGCAGTGGGGCTGAATCAAATTATAGAGACATGCACCCTCTCTTGTTTTTAACCCACCGACTCAGTGTGATTGGCACTGCAATTGCCAGAAAGCTCTTTGGCATCAATTCCGGCTGTTTAGAAATGCGGAGGAAGTCACAATTCATATTCATACTCCGTTTGGAGTATCACCTACTCTGAGGATTCCGAGTCTGAGCACACTCCGTGGCTCCTCCGGCCGTGGAGGTGCATCAAAACATCCAAATAATTACACAAGTCTCCTGATATCGGGACGCTCTGCGCCCCATGTAGATAAACAACCCCCACCATCCTCACAGGGGAGGAGAACGCATATGAAATATCAGCAGCCTTATTTTTATTTATTTTTTTGTATTTAATCTGCCGACTGCTCTCAAGGCTTGGCATCAGCGTGCAGCTTTTGATAGTTGTGCGGGCTCCATGTAATTTTATGTAAATTGACTGTAAATAGAATTTTATAGTGGTGATGCATCAAACTTAAACGGGGGACTTAAGTACGAACAGTTCCGAATTTGAACATTTTCTTCTCTTCAAGTCAAAGCCAGTAAAGGCCTGATCATCGAATGTCTTCAAAAGATTACACTGAGCGATTCTCCTGTGGTGTGGCGTGTGGGGTATGTAGAGTAATCACGCTCTCCCTGATTGGCTTGGTAAATGTAAATAAATAAATAAATAAAAGGATGAGAGCAAAAGTTTTTTTTCACCATGTTGTTGGTGTCATGCTCCTGCTCTCAGTTCTGTTCTGTGTCTGGTGTTTTTCCAGTGAGGGGGCGTGTCCCACTAGTGCCACACCTGAAGCGCATCAATGATTAAAGGACTTCAAAAGGGACTGAGCAACAGCATCGGATGCCAAAAGATTCACCTTGCTCACTGTTATGGCGCCAAGTGTTTTTCCTAGCCCTTCCATAGTTCCTGCGCTTATGTTACCATAGTCTTTACACGTGCAAGTAGTTTTGTACTCCGCGTTTTTTGTTTGTAGCTTCGAGTATCTTGTTTTTTGTGCGCCCATGTAATGGTATCTTCCTTGCTCGTTTTATTATAGCAAGTGTTTTTCTTTTGTCTCGATTTTTTTTCCCCTTGCCATTTGCAAGTGTTTTTGGTTAGTTTTTATTTTTCTTCCTGGCCAATTGCCAGTGCCTTTTGTTGTTATTTATTTCAACTATTTTTCTGTAATAAACAACCTTTTTGTATCCTCTCCTGGTCTCGGGAGGCTGCAGGTCAGCTATTAGATTATGTACATGGGAAACTGTCTGTAGCCTATTACTCTATTACAGAGGTGGGCAATCTCGGTCCTCGAGGGCCAGAGTCCTGCAGGTTTTGGAGGTTTATCACTCCCGACACAAGCTGATTCCAATCAACAGGATCGTTCTTAGGCTTATGCAGAGCTTGCTAATGAGCTGATCATATATCAGCTGTGTGGGAGAAGGGCAACATGGAAAACCTGCAGGACTCCGGCCCTCGATGCCCACCTCTGCTCTATTATGTTTCAGAACCTGCCAGCCGAAAGTGGCTTTAACAACCGGGCGCTTTGTAGCATTTTTAGCCGAGGTCTTAACCCGGCGGTAAAAGACAAACTTGCGGTGTGTGATGAATCGGACAATCTAGAGGACTTCATTGCTTTAAGCATCAGACTGGACAATCGTATGAGGGAAAGACGAAGGGAACGCGGAGTGGAGCAAGCTGGTTATTCCAGCTCCGGTGCAGCTAGGACCCCCGAGGAAGAACTTGCTCCCGACTCATATCAGGTGTCTCAGCCCGAACATGAGGCTCTGCAAGAATACATTTCGACTTCTTTGGTGGCAGGCTTAATTCGACCATCTAGTTCCCCTATGGGGGCGTTTCTTTCTCTTTTTTTTTTATAGATAAGAAGGACAAGACATTACGTCCATGTGTTGATTACAGGGGCCTTAACGACATTACTGATAAAAATAAATATCCACGGCCTCTAATGGACTCTGCATTCGCTCCCTTACAAGCCGCTACTATATTCACTAAGCTAGACCTTCACAGTGCCTACCACCTGGTTCGGATACGTGAGGGGGATGAATGGAAGACCGCTTTCAAGACCCCCTTGGGGCACTTTGAATACTTGGTTATGCCATTTGGACCAGCCAATGCCCCTGCTGTGTTCCAATGTCTCAAAAACGATGTGTTGAGGGATATGTTGAATATTTTTTGTTTTTCGTTTAACATGTACGCCGAGTCCTTCAGAGACTGCTAAAAAAGGGTCTTTACGTTAAAGCAGAGAAATGTGAATTCCATTCAGAATCGGTCCAGTTTTTAGGTTTCATAGTGGAGAAGGGCCAGCTACGAGCCGACCCAGCCAAAATCGAGGCTGTGGTCAAATGGCCAACTCTTACATCAAGGAAGCAGTTGCAGAGGTTCTTTTTACCGGCAATTCATTCGCAACTACAGATGCTCCCCAACTTACGAACGAGTTACGTTCCGAGCGATCGTTCGTAAGTTGCTTCAGTGCTATATTTTGTATTATAATTTATGTTTAAAGAGAATACATACAGTACTGTACTACGTATGTTAGAGAGAGAGAGCGAGAGACACACACAGTATGTACATGTACGTAATAAGATAAATAAAATGAAGTTTAACTTACTTTTGGAAGATGTACTCGATGCTTAAGGATTTGATGGAGGAGGAGGAGGAAGAAGAGGAGGATTTTATATCATGAGAGGTTCTTCGTCGTCGCTGGAATGGGCTTCAAAAGTTACTTCCTCCTCCGTAACTTCAATGTAGGAAGAAGTTGAGGGTCGCGGAGAAGAAGATGAGGGTTGATGAATATCTTCCTTGGAGGATTTACTAGAAACTGGCCGAAAGAAGCGATCTAACTATGATTGCACAGTTTTCTTCTTTTTTCATCATAAATGATGCGGTAGCACTGTATGGCATCATTCAATTGATTTGCAACCTTTGTGCAACGTTCAATATTTGGGTCTTGCTGCTCGAAGAGTGCGATGGCTTTATCTATGAGCGACAGGCGTTTCTTCTTCTTCCTCCTCCTCGACACGTTGCTGAGCCTCCAATGCTGGGTGAGCTCTCACAGCGCCAAGCGTCGGTATTAGCGGCGGAAAGAAGCACTACAGTACTCGGAAAAAGGTGCGCAATAAAAAATCGAACTTACAGCATCTCTTTCCGAACATTTTTTGACATGCGCGCATGCGCGCAGACATGTTCGTATGTACCGTTGTTCGTAACTCGAATGTTCGTAAGTAGGGGAGCGTCTGTATAGCCAAAGGGCTAGACCTCTAACACGGCTTACATCTACTAAAGTTCTGTTTAAATGGACTCCCGAAGCAGAGTCAGTATTTACTAAACTGAAACAACTGTTAACTAATCCGCCAGTATTGCGTCACGCTAACACCAATCTTCCATTTCTGGTCGAGGTTGATGCATCAGATTCAGGAGTGGGGGCGGTCCTATCCCAGCGATTCCCATTCAACCAGAGACGCCACCCCTGCGCTTTCTTCTCAAAGCGCTTGACCCCGGCCGAAGCCAACTATGACGTTGGGAACCGAGAACTGCTGGCTATCTTCCTGGCCCTTCAAGAATGGAGGCACTGGCTAGAGGGAGCTAAAGACCAATTCACAGTTTATACTGACTACAATAACCCGGAATACATCCGCTCCGCCAAGAGGTTAAATCCCCGCCACGCGCCCTGTTATTCACAAGATTAAATTTTGTCTTCGCATAACGCAAAGGATCGAAAAACCAGACGCACTGTCACAACTTCAAAATCCCGCCGTGGATGAGACCCGGGTGGAACCTATACTGCCGGACTGCTATATCCTGGGGGCGCTGCAGTGGGGCGTGGAGAAAAGGGTAATCGATGCGCTGGAGGGGACTCAAGTCCCGGGTGAGTGTCCTGCAGGGCGGCTGTTTGTTCCCCTGGCATTACGCCTAGAGGTGTTAAAATGGGCACACGCGTCCCAGGTCGCCTGCCACCCTTGTATTAACCGAACTCTTGCCCTCCTTGCTCAGCGGTTCTGGTGGCCCGAGTTAAGAAAATACATTGTCAACTACGTCGGGGCATGTACGGCCTGTGCATGTGGCAAGTCGTCTCACAGACCACCAGCAGGTTTTCTCCGGCCGCTGCCAGTACCCTCACGCCCATGGTCACATCTCCCTGGACTTCATCACGGGCCTTCCAGTGTCCCATGGGAAATCTGTCATACTAACGTGGTTGACCAATTCTCTAAGTTGGCCCACTTCATAGGCCTGTCTAAACTGCCCTCATCCCTAGAGACTGCTCAACTTTTAATCAAGCATGTATTTCGTATTCATGGAATTCCCTTGGACATTGTTTCGGACCGAGGTCCACAGTTTGTGTTGCAGGTTTGGAGGAAGTTCTGCATGGCGTTACGAGCAACGGCGAGCCTTTTCTCAGGATATCACCCGCAGACCAATGGCCAGACGGAAAGGGTGAACCAGGCTCTGGAAGCAGCTCTCCGCTACGTATGCCTGCATTGTCCGGCGGCATGGTCCTTGTATCTTCCCTGGGTGGAATACGCTCACAACACCCTGGTCTCCACAGCCACAGGTTGTTCTCCTTTAATGTCTGCCTATGTGTATCAACCCCCATTGTTCCCATCCCAGGAAGGGAGAGTAGGCCGACCTTCGGTGCAGCACCACCTTCGTCGAGACCATCATCATCGGGATCAAAAACTCTGCGAAGAGCCGCTCGAAATTCAGGTAAACACTGGCGAATTGCCATGGCGGTTTGGAACTCCTCCTGGTGGTCAAGGCGGGTTTCCCCGACCTGGAGATTGGCGGTCATCCGAACCTTATCTGCTGGGTCCATACTGGCCGATGTGTTCTGACACAAGGCCGAGGAAGGAGGACTGAGATGCAGAGTAGGAAAAAATGCCAAACAATGGCTAGAGTTTTATTTTCAACGAAAAAATCACCTGAAAAAATGAGGGAAAAAACAAGGCACTGAAAGAGACAAACAAAAGGCTGTCCAATGAGGGAGGTAAAAACGGGAACAAAAACACTCACGTGACGAGACAAAAGGACCATGGACCAAAGCTATAAAAAACGCTTCTGTGGACACTAGGGTAACACATCGGCAAATTACAGGGGAGATGCGGACTATTTAACAGCTGGGGTTAACAAAACACAGGTGGGAACAATCAGGGATAACAACATACAATGAAGGGCAAGCAAACTGAAACGAGATTAATCAGACATCCAAATAAAACTGGAAATGGCTAGGATAACGAAAACAAAGACAGACCACACCACGATGTAACAGCTAAAGTGTAGGCAAAGTAAAATTATACTTGCTAATATGACGTAACATTTTCCGATTTAATTTCAAAAACCATTAGCATTCTGTAGAAATCGATGTGGGTGGGTTGCAGGTTTCGTAGTTCCATGGTCTGGACGGTCCGTGAACGCAGCATAGACTTTTGTTTTGTTTTGGTAAGCTAAGCGCGTTGGAGCTGTTGTGTTCTGGCGGCCGAAAGTTAATTGCAAATTGTCATTAAAGAGTTGTTTGTTTGCCGCTTGGCCTGATTAGTTCACCAACGCTACAATACATGTATATTAAAATAGGCTGCTTCGGCGGCACCTACATGACGGTGAGTAATGACAAGCAATAATCATTTCGTCCATCCTAATTTTCATTCATAAAATCAAACGACACAACATATGGCCACATACAGACCTATTTAGCCTCAAAATATAGGACAACTCATTTCATCAGCCGCTGCTGAAAGGTCAGACAAAAACAAAAACAAAATTCACTCAATAGACAAAAAAGAGACAAACAAACTCACCAAAATGACGTGCACTTATGGCGCCAGGCTTTTAGCTACAGCAGTGACGTTCCTGCTCCCCGTCCCGCTTTCTCTTCTTCTGCTACGTTTCATTGTGCATTTGAACAGCAGCTTTTCACGATTTTACTGTATCAATGAACTAAAATATGCAAACATATTTGCATTAGGTTAACATAGCTACATTTCCACTGTTATGTTAAAGGTATTACAGACGCTCCCCTACTTACGAACATTCGAGTTGCGAACAACGGTACATACGAACATTTCTGCGCGTACAGTATGTCGAAAAATGTTTGGAAAGAAATGCTGTAAGTTAGATTTTGTATTGCGCGTAGTGCTTCTTTCCGCCGCTAATACCGACGATTGGCGCTGTGAGAGCTCATTGGAGGCTGAGCAACGTGGCGAGGAGGAGGAGAAAGAAACGCCGGTCCCCATGAAGCAGGAAATAACTTTTGAAGCCGATTCCAGCGACGACGAAGAATCTCTCATGATATAAAATCCTCCTCTTCCTCCTCCTCCATCATCTCCTTAAGCATCGAGTACATCTTCCAAAAGTAAGTTAAACTTAATTTTATTTATCTTATTACGTACATGTACATACTGTGTGTGACTTTCGCTCTCTCTCTCTAACATACGTAGTACAGTACAGTACTGTACGTATTCTCTCCATTTTATTAAAAGTTTTTTCCAGTACAAACCAATGCAGGTTACTTGTACAAGCCTTAAACATACTCATATAAACCTTCAATATACTTATATAGGCTTTAAACTTAAATTATAATACAAAATATAGCACTGAAGCAACTTACGAACAAATTCACCTTACGAACGATCGTCCGGAACGTAACTCGTTCGTAAGGTGGGGAGCGTCTGTATATCATAGTATTTTAAGCCCTTCCACAATTAACTATAGGCATATAATGATTAAATCTTACCTTTGACACCATGGCGATGTAATATTTTAAATGAAATATTAGGTGTTTTGCTGGTTATTTTTCTAACCTCTCCTAGTGTGGTTGCTGCGCCCCCAGCGAGCCGGCAGCAGCCTGATGCTGGAGCTCTGCGTTTGAGCGCTCCTGAATGGCCACACATGCCAAAATCCCCACTCCCAAAAAAACAACATTAACAATTTACAAAGATAAATAGAAAAGAATGGGGGCCAATGGATGATCAATTTTACGTTTTAATTGAACAATGTTTATTGCAGGTGAGATAAGATATTCTTTATTGATCTCCGGAGGGGAAATTGGGGGTTATAGTAGTAAAAATAAAATTAAAGGTGCATTGTGCAGTTTAATAATTTAACATTAAACCTTTTTCTACATCATGCATGCTCCACCAATGCCCAGATGAGTACGAAGAGCTTTTATCTTCTCTTTATAGTAGAGTGTGCGGACCCTGCACACTGCACAGTTTCTTTGGGGAGGGGAGGGGTTTCTTACCTCAAAAAAGTGACAAACTACAAAAAGATCATTTAAATAAAAATAAAATATTATTGTGATTTTTATTCTCGTCACTTTTTCGCCAAGAAACAACTCCCACATAATACTTCCAATATACACCATTCAAATTTCAACTTGCTTTAAAAAATCACGCCTTCCAGGGTATTTATTGTCTGATTTCACATTACTTACAGTATTTGCACAATTTAACGTTAAATATCAACTTTTCTCCATTAATTTTCAATGGGACTGACACTGAACTTTTTCCAAGTCCCATTACCAACTCTCATTACAATACTGCTGAGTGGCGCACTTGGCAAAATGCATTGTCCAGTAACCAGGAGGTCGCGGGTTCACGTCCCACATCTGACCCTACAATGCAAGTATATCTATGGAAATTATGCTAATTTATGACATGCTAACCAACTGACTGTCATAGTTCCACTTTTCCATCTAAATGAATGCAGGTTACTGCATGCCTAGGTGGCGCTATAGAGTGAATTTTGTTTTTGTTTTTGTTTTTTACATTTTTCCTTTGGATATCATTCGTTCAACTTTTCAATCTAAATGAATGGAGGGTACTGCATGCATAGGTGGCGCTATTGAGTGACTTTTTTTTGGGGGGGGCGGCATTTTTCCATTGGATATAATTCGTTCCACTTTTCCATCTAAATGGATGGAGGGTACTGCATGCCTAGGTGGCGCTATTGAGTGATTTTTTTTCATGTTTCCATTGGATATCATTCGTTCCACTTTTCCATCTAAATGAATGGAGGGTACTGCATGCCTTTGTTGCGGTATTGAGTGATTTATTTATTTTTTTTGCATTTTTCCATTGGATATAATTTTTTCCACTTTTCCATCTAAATGGATGGAGGGTACTGCATGCCTAGGTGGCGCTATTGGGTGATTTTTTTTCATGTTTCCATTGGATATCATTCGTTCCACTTTTCCATCTAAATGAATGGAGGGTACTGCATGCCTTTGTTGCGCTATTGAGTGTTTTTTCATTTTTGTTTTGTTGCTTTTTTCAACTTGATATCATCATTATTGAAGCTTTAGACTGTAAAAAATATTGCACTGCACTTTTTATTGACCTATCGAAGGCCTTTGATCTTGTTTAGGAGACTCAGGGGCATTGGTCTTTCTGATGTTGCTGTTGGTTGGTTCTCAAATTATTTGTCTGAGAGAATGCAATGTGTACACTTTGATTGAGATCCCCCTACTTACATGTTTCTAAAGGCGTCCCTCAGGGATCTGTTCTTGGTCCACTGTTTTCTATTTATTAATGATCGTTGTCAAAATGTGGCAAATGCCTGTTTCCATTTGTATGCAGATGACACGGTTATTTATTGTTCTTCCAGGGTAATTGAACAAGCTTTTAAATCTTTACAGTCTGCCTTTAATGTTGTGCAGTCTCATTTAACACAATTAAAGTTAGTTTAGAATCCGGACAAATCTAAATTAAGGATTTTTTTTCAAATGGAAAACAGTTACCCTCAAGTCTGCTTAGATTGAAACTGTTGAAGGAGCAGAAATTCAAATAGTATCTACTTATAGGTATTTAGGTATTGTTATTGACGAAAATCTGTCTTTCAAGTCACATATTGTTTGAAACTTGAAACTAAAACTGGGTTATTTTATAGGAACAAATCTTGTTTTTGTTTTACAGCAAGGTGTTAGATATTATTAACATTTAAATTCTTTATTTCATATATTAACCATTGTTATACATTATTAACATTTTAATTCTTTATATTAACCATGTCGAAATGTTTTGTAGATGTGAGGTAGTGTTGAACTCAGTATAATTTGACCTTAAGCTGGAACATATTGTTTGGTCTAAAAAAATTCTTCTCAGTGTTCTGTGCGAAAACACATTTAGTCCTTGAGAACAGAATCTGCTTCGAACACACACACACCCCTGACTCTGTTTGCGCCATCGCTCACGGAAAAGTACCCAGAGAGTATGTTTTGTCTACAAATGAAAGAGAGGCGGTCTGTTTAACTATAAGAAGCCATCTTCCCCGCGGAAGAGACACATTCGGCACTCTGAAATTCCACCTGTTACGTGATGTTTGGAGTCTGTCACGATGTCCAGAGATCTCTGTTTTTTATTAAATCATTTTTGCAAAGGTGTTTTTTCTTACATAAAATCTGTCTTCATATTTTTGGAACACGCAAAGAGGACAAATAATTTTATTCCTCTTCAAAGGACACGTATTATTTCGGCAATTTTTTTACCTTTATTGGACTATGTTGATTTGCTTTTTATGAATGCATCAGCACAACACCTGAATAAATTGAACAGTGTGTACCATGGTGCTCTGCGTTTTATTCCTGGTTGTGGAAATCGTGTTCACCATTGTACGCTTTATGCTGTCGCGAAGTATCATCTGTGTATATTTGTAGACTCTCACACTGGTTTATTTTTATCTATAAATGTATGATTGGCTCCTCCCTTCTTACATTTGTGTATATTTACGTCAACAATAACCACAGCTTTATGGTTTGCGCTCTGAAAAAAGTCTACAAATGACAGTTCCTAGCGTCAGGACAGAGATGGGAAAGACAGCTTTTAAATATGCTGCTCCCTTTTCATGGAATACCTTACACCTTTCTACGTGAACGTAAGCTTGGAGAGTTCAAGGCTATTATAAAAGAACGCGAAACAAATACTATTGGGCAATGTGACTGTTTTAAAAGATTTACCAAATTCGTTGAATTTATTGATAGTATGTTGAAGATTTTGTGGATACAAATATATTGTTGTTTGTATATATATATATATATATATATATATATATATATATATATATATATAAATAAATGCATTTTTCATTCATCACTAGTTCCACTTTTTCATCTAAATGAATAGAGGGTACTGCATGCCAAGGTGGCGCTATTGAGTGATTTTTGTGTGTGCATTTTTTCATTGGATATCATTAGTTCCACGTTTCAATCTAAATGAATGGAGGGTACTTTCAGATAACATTTTCCCATATAAATTTCAACTTGCTTAAAAAATTCACGCCTGCCAAGTGTTCTTTTTATTCATTTATCTTTCGACTACAATGAATACTTTGTAATTTTCACATAATTTATCTTTCAAATTTACTTCATAACCATTCAACTTAGCCTTCAGCTATTAGCATTCAGCTATTAGCATTCAGCTAATAGCATTCAGCTTTCAGCATTCCCCCGCAATTTCTGCAGAAATTGCACTTAGTCTAGTTCCTTACAATATAAAACACAAACAACATATTACCGGCGTCGGGCCGAAACCTCATAAGTTACAATTTGTTCAAATTAATAATTGAATTGGTCATTTAATACGTGTGTCGGGTGTTATTTTTGCAAACTGTTTACCAATTGTAAGTGTTGAAAACAGTGTTGGCTTACTTTCTTTAAGGATGCAATATTAATGGTTGAACAAACTTGCCATTTTTCGGGTCTTCTGATTTTTTTTTTTTTTTTACAATTTTGGAGGTACAAAGCTTGCTCGCCTGACACCAGCTATATAATCAGTCAGTGAAATTGAATAACTGCACTGCAGTTCTACTACCACCACCACCAAAAAAAGAGATTAAATCGATACCAACAACTAAGTATTATTTGTACTTGTAAAGACATCAGCAATGTGCTCAAGCTCCCAGAAGCACTTTCAATTTGCCAACGCTTAGAAAATTAGTTTCAGATTAGCTTCCTGCTCCATTAAAAATGAACCGACAAAAAAGCTTGAGTGTTTTAACTGCCAGACAAAAAATATAAAATATAAAGCGAGGGGTAATTTTGAGTTCCATAAAACAGTGGGTGGCTCATATGAGCATTGCTGCATCAATTTTTACACTGGATCAAGTCACTACAACAGCAAAATTAGCTTTCTGTTTTCCTGAAACCCTGTCCTTCCAACTACCACTAGTGGTATGCAAAAGAATCACTCAAATATTTAAACTGTGTACAAAGTGGTTAAAAGTTCTTTTTTTTTTTAATCCAGTGCAGTGTGTTTGTTAAGTAAGTTAGTTTGTAAACTTTTATGTATATATTTCCATTTATTCTTTCAGAAGTTTATTTATTTTATAAATATCCATCCATCCATTTTCTTAACCGCTTATTCCACACAAGGGTCGTGGGGGTGCTGGAGCCTATCCCAGCTGGCTTCGGGGAGTAGGCTGGGTACACCCTGAACTGGTTGCCAGCCTATCCAGGGCACACTGAGATGAACACCCACTCACAATCACACCCATGGACAATTTAGAGTGTTTAATTAATCTGCTGTGCATGTCTTTGGAATGTGGGAGGAAACCGGAGAACCCGGAGAAAACCCACGCAGGCGCGGGGAGACCATGCAAACTCCACCCAGGAAGGCCGAAGCCAGGGCTCGATCTCACGTCCCCTGCACTGGGAGGCGGACGTGCTAACCAACAGGCAAAAAACGAGAAACCTTGAGAAAAGACCGTAATCCCCCTTCCAGGATGATCAGGCTGCAATGGATTCCGAATAGGAAAAAAATTACATCGTTTGTGATACTAAAGATTATAAACTAGAATAGGGCGAAAGTCCATTGAAGAAATTGAAGCACAGCGAGAAGACGTCAGGGAAGTGGGTCCTCATCCAAATCCAGCCCGGTTGGTCTGAGCAGCTATCTCCATGGCGGCGTGCGTGTGTGTCTTACATATCTTTTAAATCATTATTTGCCTACAGCTTTTAATGTTCCTATATTTTATTGCAGTCAGTGTGAATGTACTTGGCTTGCAATATAATACTTTTTAGGATTAAAACATCTGCCTCGTTTTTGATGAACACACTGCCACTGACACGTAGGGTGTTCCTTGGAGAGCCAGGTAATTATTTTATTAGGTGTACTTTGTGAAAAAGTTTACCGAGCTATTGAATTGACTCGCTCGTGGGCTGTACCTAATGAAGTGTCTCCACTCGAGTGCTCTGCCACTCATTAGAATTCACCTCAGTGCGCCTCGTCGTCCACAAGAGGTCAGACACAAACAGCACAAGCAATAAATTCAAGTAGGGCCGTGGATACATTAGTTTTAACGAACAGACAATATTTAGGAATGAATAAAAGATGCACAGGGAGTTAAAGAAGTATTTCAATGTTGTTCTTTGGAGGAAGGAAACTGTCTTGCTTGGGGTCCTTAAATGGGAGGCGTGGCGCGGGCCTGACCGTCACGCCTTCCCTGTTAAGGCGGGCAGGTTCACGCCGTCACTCAAGCAAGTCTGGAGTCCCGTGCCTCGGATCACTAAATCCACTTCGTGGAAGCAACATGACAAACATTCTTCTGCTTTGATTCGTTACACCCAGTCTGACGCACTCCTGGACTTTTCGCCTCAACTTTTCCTCTCTCTCCCCCGCCAGCCGTGGATCGTAGCTGGGGCTTGGGTGTGTACTTTTCCCCGCAGCCGCAGGGATGGCCACCGCGAGGCTCGACTATGTGGCTCCGTGGTGGACCTACTGGCTGCACAATTTCCCACACTTTGATTTCTCCTTCAAACCCGTGGACAGCACGTTTCGACCAGAGCAGGAGAACTTCCAGCAGGTCGGTACCAGGCATTACGTCGCTATCAGTCGGGAAAGTTTTGGAAAGCAATCTGTGTGCCGGGACCAGAATAGGTCCTTGGGTTAGTTTCTTAATATTTGAATTTAATGTATTATCATTGTTGTTATTATTATTATTATTATTATTATTATTATTATTATTATTTTATTTTATTATTATTACATGCTGATCTTTTCAAAAGTCAGTTCGGAAAGTTACTTGGAAATTGCAGTGACCTATGAGCTACAAGCTACTTACTTTAAATGTAGATCAACTAAGTTAAAATAAATTAACAAAAGTAACTATAGTAAACTGCATAAAAAGTAGTTGGATGGATCCCCAAAAAGAAAAAAACAACCATATTGTTATTGTATTATTGAAATTTAAATGCATGAGCACTTCTCAAGTATTTGTATAAACATTTCATATATTTTGAAACAGGCGTTGTACATGGACAAATTCTAGCAGCAAATCATGGGTATGCGTTAGAGGAGAGATTCAGGCATCTTGTCGTGCCTATGTTTTAAGCTAACTTTAAACTAAAGCACGTATTAGCCAACATGGTAGTTTGTCTCAATCATTTTGGGGTTTGTTGTCACATATGCAAAGAATGGGCCAATGAAAAATGCACTTCTGGCGACTTGGTTTACGTATGCCACAATTGTTCTTCAGATTGATGAGCCTGAAGAGTGAGGAAATGAGTTTGCCAGATTTTATTTCATTAAAAAAATTATTTGACTATGCCCACATGACAGGACTGGTTTAAGTTTCATGATGAACCATCCATCCATTAACCGAAATGCTTTAATTTCTAAAATTCAATTTAATCTAAAATTTCAATTTTCAGGGAAACTGGCATTTGAGTCAGAGAGCTATGACCTACATGCCAGCAGCTCCTAAGGACTCTTAATCTATTTCACAATATTTAATGTTAAAGTTTGCACAATGACTATGGTAAATTTTCAAGATCAATGATTAAAAAAAAATATCTGGCTGTAAAAAAAACAAACAAACAGGAGAACAAGGATAATTTTGTCCTTGTTTTCTTAGTTGCAAATTTCAGTGTGACATTGTACCCCCCATATAGTGTGACAACTCACCCATTGGTGTGGCAACATATCACATATTCACTCCCTCTATTTGATAGCTTATAACTCTGCACTGACACAAAGTATGAAAATGACATAAATACAAAAAATATTCCTAAGACTTTAGGTCTTTCATCTGGTTTACATTTTGGATACATATAATGTATTGATTCCAAGACCTATATGAAAGTATAAAAAGTGATACAACTAGCCCCTGTCTCCACTCGTCTGTTCCAAATGATGGACAGTAAATGTATCGGTACTTTTTACTCAAATAATCTTTACTGCTAGAATTGAATGGAAATGGCATTTATTCTTTCCAGGTGTTTCAAACTGTGGGTCGAGGGCCAAAATGGGTCCAAGGAAAATTTATTTATAGGGTTGTCGTCTCAAAAGTGCTTTTCATTTCCATTTGTGTGTGTTTTAGTTTTGTTGCTACACTGGTGATTTAACCGAAATTTCTATGTAGTGAAGTCATTGTTACTGCAAATATTTGCATGAAAAATAATGGCACAACAATCACATGAAATACATAGAGTGAGTACAGTGTTGGGACAGGTTGGGACAAACTTTGGGTCAAGGGCTAAGAAGTTTTAAGTATGTTTTATGAGGCCATCTTGTCATAAGTGCATGCTTTTTAATTCATCTTTGTTGCATTAAAGTATTCAGGGTGCAACAAGTTTACATTGTAATAGATACAACGCACCACTCAGAATTTGTGTCATTGTGCACTTAGCGCAAGGTGGACATGATCAAAGATGGGAATTGATGATTAACGGAAGTGCCCAGCACCTAGACAAGAATGGAGGGAGCTGATTGGTTGGCACAAAGAACAGGGCTGACATGAACAGAGATAGAGGCAAAACACAAAACCGCAGGAGGAAAAAAACATGAAAATGGAACACAGGAAAATAAAACAATAAACAAAATCAAATGGGAACCAAACAAAATCTTTTAGATAACTTCTACATGCATGGTGAAGTAAATATGTCTGTGCAATTGATTTTCATTATATTGAGCTTGGCATGAGCTTCTGTCACACTAAATTCAATATGAGCGCTGAGATTATAATCACACAGTGCACTGTTGCGGCGGCCCCACAGCCTTGCTACTATTGTCATGAAGCATAACAATACAATAATGAGTGTAATTGCAACAGAACGTCACTGTATTTATGTTGATCTAATTTATTACTTTATCGCCAGCATCCAGAATGGCTCACTGCGTTTGTATCAGCAAGGTTGGTGCGTTATCAGAGTCATTCCAACAGAATTAGAGTATTTTTTAAATTAATTGCATAATCTAAAGAGGACTGTCAGCAAATCTAATTAGATACACAACAAAGTGTTGAGCTATATATATTTTTTTTTACTGGATGGATGCTGCATACTGATTTTAATTGGCTTTGAGTGTATGTGCTTGTTTGCCCATATTTGCTTCCAATGATATGAGTTGACTCAAGTTTTTGTTCTATGAGCTGAATAACAATTCAAAACAAAGTAGTTGCTGCTTGATTGCTTGTCTCTACGAGACAAAACGTCAGGTTAAGTTTAAACACTGTCTAATAACTTACCCTTCACAAGTTGTTTTGGCACTGCACAAACTCAAGTGTCCTTTTGCTTGACAAAAGTGGAATATTGGAGAGGTGTTCTCAGTGTTTAGATTTGACACTTAAGTGGTGCTGGCACTTCTTCAAAATGAAACTGTCATGTAAAAGAAGCTCTATTGCAGTATATCAGCTGCCTTATAGTAAGAGCTTGAAATCAGTTTGTTTTGTTAGCATACTACATGATGTGGGCTATTACATGCTTCTTCTATTCAATCTGTAAAGTATTCATCATTTGAAGGCTGACGTGATGAACACACATTATTTGTTTTGTTCTGGCTTCTCATAGTTGCTGTTCAAGGAAAAGCATGTATCTCTAAATGCTATCTGAAAAATAAGAGATTTTACTTTTATTTAACAGAATGTAAAAAAAAAAGTGATCAAAGAAAAGAGGCATACTTTTTAAACGCTGTCATGAAAAGCATTTATCTCCAAATTTGTGTTTATAGGATTCTGTCGTTAAAAGTAATGTGCTCTAAATAGAAATTGTTTTTGTATTTGAAAAATGAGATATCTTTTACATTCCATCATGCAAAGCAGGATTCTCCTGCTTGGCTTTTCATAATAGAAAGAAAATGCATGTACAGTATCTCCAAAATATTTTGGGACTTATTTTTAAAGCAACACATATGGCGATAACGTGTGTTTTCATTTTGCCACAAAAAGATTGTAGAATGCTGTATTTTCAAATTCTTCTTCTTATTATTTTTAACTTAAGGATGGAGATATCTACGTCGCATTCTATCATGAAAAGCATTCATCTCATCCAAAAAATCTTTCAGATTTGTTTCAAAAGCAACCAATTTAGAGATACATGGTTTTTGATTATATTATAGAACTCATGTTTCTCTTAAGTTGATTTTTCTTTTTCTTTTTTTAATAAAAATGGACAATATTTGCAGATGCATACTTTTTCATTTTTCATTCGTAGCTCCAATTTCTCAGTTTTTTTAAATAAAAAAACATTCTGTCATGAAAAGCATGTATCTCCATTTTTTTTTAGGGGCGGGGGGTCTTTTTAAAGCCAATAATTTGGAGATTCATGTTAACCATAAACAATGTTTATCAATGAAAAAACCCACAAAATCTCAAGATACATGCTCTTCATTGCAGACAATTTTGTGTTGACATTTTATTGGAGCTCAGAAAGCAATGATACATTAAAGAGGAGAAATACATGGTGGCATCTACAGTATATAAAGTACATTGACTGTTACACACTGACTGTAAAATTCAGTCCTTTTAAGGACTGTATCGTATCATAATTATTTATAGTAACAATACCATCTTATCCATTCATCTAAAATCCCAGCTGCTACTTACAGGCAGCACAGTTTGCATGTCTAGCTCACAGTTGTGAAGTTTCGGGTACTCTGGCTTCTTCCCACAGTCCAAAAATATACATGTGAATTTGAGTCTGATTGGTTATTTGTCTCTTTGAACCCTGCAACTGACCGCCGACCAGTCTACGATGTACCGTCTCTGTCATGATCTGTGTTTGTTTAGTTTTTTATTTGTTTTTGCTTTATGTTATGTCCTGTTTCTTGGTGTTCATGTCTTTGCTCGTTATGGTTTTGTGGCCACCTGTTTGTCAACCAATCAGATCCCTCAGCCACTTGTGTCGTGTCCAGGTGTTTCGCATTTATCTCGTTAACTTGCTTGTATTTAGTTCTTTGTTTCTGTTTAGTCCTTGTTGGATCGTTTGTTTGCTTTCGCTCATGGTGCTGGTTAGTTGTCCTGTCCTTGTACGTGAGTGTTTGTTTCTTTGAATCTGTTTTGTTTTTGACTGAGTGTTTCTGATAGCTTCAACAGCCTAGTTTTGTTCATTAAACGTTTTTGTGAGCACACCTGTCTTCCCGGATTACTTTCTGCATTTGGGTCCACAACCCCCCCACACAGTCCGTGACAGTCTCTTGCCCTAAGTGAGCTCTCCCTAAACTTCATGAGGAAATGCTAGTCCATATGGACCGTGCATATGCAACACAGTGTTGCCTTTCTTCTTTGTGCATGTGTTTTGTCTCCATCCCCCAGGCTTTAAATTCTGCACACACTCTGGAATCACAAGACTAAATGAAAGTCGACGCGTCACATGATGCTGGTCTCCCACAGTCCAGCCCCTGCTAGCTTTCTCTATCAATTATCCTTGCCTTCTGAACCTGCCACCAACAAAACCTACATTTTGTGAACACTATTGACCACTGATCTCATTCTAAAGACCTTTTCATAATGTTTGCTCGTATATGTTTGTTTGCTTCCCAAAAAATCTGAATGAATCCACACAGTTGTGTGTAAACCCGACACACACACAGAGCAACGTGTCTGAAAGCGACTGACGTGAACTATAAAAAAACTGTAAAAATTATAACTGGCAACTCTTTGCTGCAGACCAGGAAATTGCGCACAGCACGCAACACTATGAATTACATTACATTAGAAAACATTTTTGTCGCAGTGAAATTTTGTTCAGTATTTAAATATATATATATATATATATATTAGGGGTGTTAGAAATAATCGATTCGGCAGTATATCGCAATATTACAGCGCACAATTCTCGAATCGATTTGATATGCGGCCGAATCGATTTTTAAACATCAATTTTTTATGAGAATATTCAACAAAACGTCTTACGGTTAGGAATCACACATTAAGCATTGAAGAATGTTATATTAATGGAACATTAAGCCTTAATATTTTATTTCAGTGCTGTTCAAACATGAAACAGACTGCAACCTGTTTGTTAAATGCAGTGGCTCAGTTATAAGCCTGAATTTTCAGATGAATAAATACATTGTCATACAAATATTACAGTGTACATGAACAAGTTTACTGATTAGTATTCTCTAAATTTGAGTAAAAAAAATAAAATAAAATAAAAATCGCAATAATCAATTTATAGATTCGGCCCGGGATTAATCGGTATCGAATCGTGACCTATGAATCGGGATACGAATCAAATCGCCAGGTACTAGGCAATTCACACCATCTTTGACACACATCATATATATATATATATATATATATATAAAAGCAGTATTTACATATTTATATTATTACAAAAAAAAACATGCCGTGATGGTAATGAAAGAAGCTGACTGTCACAATGAGAAGAAATGGGCAATGTTTGATCACCCCATTCACAAGCAATATCCGTGCATTCCAGCAGCAGAGACTCTCCACGCTTTGCTTTCTCGCGCCAGGTACACATCAAAATGATCCATTTAGTTGAGTATTGTAAAACAATACAAACCTGGAATTTGCATTTTTAACACTAGCGCAATAGAGCAGAAGGCTAACCTTTTTATTGGACCTGTGTTCTCATAGCACTTGGTTAAATGGCAGTTAAAGTATTGTTTACTAATAGTGAAATTAGAGGTCCCCGGATGTACGTGTGACGTAGTGAAAAAGTCTGGTTGATACTCCTCTTTGAAGATAAACATTTTAATGTGTTTTCTCTTTCTCTCTGTCAGTCTGTGGTGGTCCTGGCCTGTGTCGGGGCGGTGGGCCTCTGTGTGAGCCTGCTGGTTTTGGGGGTCTTCTTGGTCTGCTTGTGTTGCTGTCGCAGGGACGTGGACGAAGATACCAAAACGCCCGAAAGGACCTGCTGTGTGACATGGTCGGCCGTCGTCGCAGGTCTTATCATATGGTCAGTCGGACTGGTCATACACACACACACACACACACACACACGTTTGTCTTTGTATCTTAGTGGGGACATCTCATTGACATAATGCATTTCCTTAACCATCACAATTGATTGCCTAACCCTAAACTTTATCCTAAGCCCCAACCAAAATCCAATTCAAACCAAGTCTTGACCCTCAAAAAGAGATCTGAACTTGTGGGTAGTTAAACCGTGGGGAAAAAAAGGGTATTGTCCCCATAATGTAGCATCTTGTTTTTGGCATTTTGTCTTCCGAGCTGCCAATTTACAGACCGACCAATCTGATGCCATTTCTGGACTTTTACACTCTGGCACAAAATTTCACAAAAATGTTGTGCCAACCGGGTGACAGTCTTCGTATGTCCGCACTGGTCAGAGAACACAAATATAAGATATTTGTTGATGAGAGTAGTGGTTAGCCTTGCTAGCTTTGGCTATTCAGAATGCCATTATTCTCTGGCGGCGAGGAAGGAGGGCAGCGGCGCGACTCAAAGCCCCATCTTCGTTGCCAAAATATTACGGCCAATTCACACTGACTGTGGAACGGCAGCGGTGCGTTTTCTGTACGACATCTTCACAGACTGCACTTCACACCGCTTCACACCGTGTGAGCTGTCCCTGTCCGATAATCTGCACCCGCCAGACCACAAAATCACGGGGGTTTATGCTGGAGAGTTGAGTTCACGCGATAACAAGCGTGTATATAGAGCCCTATTGGTAAACAATAGCCACACTTGCCTGTTGTCACATGATCGATACGCTTTTGGACAATATTTCTGGGACTTCTACCATGGCTCTTCTACCTTGGGTAAGTACGTTTTGTGTTTAAATAATGTTATTTTGTCATGTTTAATTTATCCTGAGCTTGTTTTTTGTCTTAAATGTCCGACTCGTGGCATGCTATGTAGTTAGCTAGCTTCCCTCCCCACCCAAAAAAGACTTTGCAAAGGGTTTTATTTTGAAATATATCGGATCTACCTTGATGCAGACGCTCGACTTCCTGTCAGCTTCATGAAAATCCGCATAGAACGCTTACGGAAACCTTCCACAGCGCCACATCTGTTCCGCACCGCATACTGCAGCTGGTGTGGATTGACACGCAGACTCGAATGCTTTCTATTCCTTGCGGCGGCCGTACGGAAAACGCACCGCGTCCGTTCCACACTCAGTGTGAATTGAACGTTAGGGCCAAAATGTGCAGGCAACAAGCGTCGGATAACAAGAAATGTATTAAAATCGCAGCACACATCAACCATCACTCGTCTCTTTATGACACTGTGTGCTGCTACTGTATGGCATATCAACATATACGATGATATATTTAACGCAAAATGAGGCTGGTATAGCGCAGTCACTTGCAAAATATGCAACTTGCAAAATACGAAAAAGCCCAAGTCAAAGAAAAATGAAGTAAGAAACCTGCTGATTTTCAAGGACATCTAAGTAAAAGGTTTATTGATTTGCACGCATTGTATATCTGATGCCAGTCACGTTTTTGTGAGTTGTTTTCCAAATGATTTCTATCAATCGCTCACTTTTCATAACAGTTTCAGCTTTTCTCTAACAGTTTCTCTTATTTGTTTCTCAGATCCTTTTGCTTAAAGACTGTGCAGTCTCTTAGCATAGCCCTTAGCATACCGTACACAAGTCCTGCTGTGACGCTAAGTGATTGAGCGTGATGCCATTTAGCCAAACGTTTGTTTGTCTGTCTGTGTTTGATTTTTTTTGCAATCCTATCATATTCTCTGAAACCGCTGCATATGACATCCAATTAAATCATATCATCACAAATGAAGATTTTGGACGTGGGAGAAGATGGCAGACAGTAGACTGTGAGTCTTGAATTTAAACTCTTTATGAGAGCACTTTGATGACTTGCTTGCAAAATGGAATGTACGTGTTGTTGTCTTAAGGCTGCTCGTTTTATAGTTTTGAGCCTTCCGTCCGTCTGTCTTCTTCCGCTTATCTGGGGTCGGGTCGCGGGGGCAGCAGCTTTAGCAGGGAAGCCCAGACTTCCCTCTCCCCAGCCAGCTCCTCCGACGGGATCCCAAGCGTTCCCAGGCCAGCCGAGAGACGTAGTCTCTCCAGCGTGTCCTGGGTCGTCCCCGGGGCCTCCCGCCGGTAGGACATGCCCGGAACACCTCACCAGGGAGGCGTCCAGGGGGCATCCGAACCAGATGCCCGAGCCACCTCAACTGGTTCCTCTCAACGTGGAGGAGTAGCGGCTCGACGCTGAGTCCCTCCCGGATGACCGAGCTTCTCACCCTATCTCTAAGGGAGAGCCCGGCTACCCTGCGGAGGAAACTCATTTCGGCCGCTTGTATCCGGGATCTTGTTCTTTCGGTCACGACCCACAGCTCGTGACCATAAGTGAGGGCAGGAACGTAGATCGACCGGTAAATCGAGAGCTTCGCCTTTGGGCTCAGCTCCTTCTTCACTACGGACCGATAAAAAGTCTGCATCACTGCAGACGCTGCACCGATCCGCCTGTCGATCTCCCGCTCTAACCTACCCTCACTCGTGAACAAGACCCCAAGATACTTGAACTCCTCCACTTGGGGCAGGATCTCATCCCCGACCCGGAGAGGGCACTCGACCCTTTTCCGACTGAGGACCATGGTCTCGGATTTGGAGGTGCTGATCCTCATCCCAACCGCTTCACACTCGGCTGCGAACCGCTCCAGCGAGAGCTGGAGATCACGGCTTGAAGAAGCCAACAGCACCACATCATCTGCAAAAAGCAGAGATGCAATGCTGAGGCCACCAAACCGGACCCCCTCAACGCCTCGGCTGCGCCTAGAAATTCTGTCCATAAAAGTTATGAACAGAATCGGTGACAAAGGGCAACCTTGGCGGAGTCCAACCCTCACAGGAAACAAATTCGACTTACTGCCGGCAATGCGGACCAAACTCTGACATCGGTCGTACAGGGACCGAATAGCCCGTATCAGGGGGCTCGGTACCCCATACTCCCGAAGCACCCCCCACAGGACTCCCCGAGGGACACGGTCAAACGCCTTCACCAAGTCCACAAAGCACACGTGGACTGGTTGGGCAAACTCCCACGCACCCTCGAGGACCCTGCTGAGGGTGTAGAGCTGGTCCACTGTTCCACGGCAGGGACGAAAACCACACTGCTAGTTTTGAGCCTTGATTGGTCCTAATTGAAAAGATTTTATTAGCTCAATAAAAAACAAGAAAAAGGTCCCCCTTTATTTAACCAGATAAAAACCCATTGAGATGAAGATCGCTTACAAGGATGACGTGGCCAATAGGTCAACAGCACGCATCATTAAAACTGAGGATATACAAAGAGTTAAAACACAATTTTTGCAATTGCGCAGTGACTTAAAATAGAGTGCATAAATCTTTTAGCATAATTAATAATTGGTCTCACGCTGTTTATCAATCAGCTTGGATCAAAAGGCTATCATTCAACCTGTAAAGAATTCCAGGCTGTGGGGCAGCAAATCTGAATGCAACAAAAAGATGGAGAATGTCACATAATGTCTTACTGTACTCTGAAGAATAGTTCTTCAATAAGACGGAGCTATGCCAAGAAGGGCCTTATAAATCAAAGTCAGCCAGTGTGTGTGTATCAACGTGCACTTAAGGAAGGCACACCAGATTTAACATATTAGTCACAATGATGTGAGACGACTATCACCATAGTGAAAAACCTTATAAACAGTCTTGTGCCGTGCCCGAGGAGCGATCATAACTTTATTTGTATACAATGATATTCATCTTCGATAGTCTCATTGTCCATAATTTGATCGACCTGAGAATACCCAAAAACTGCAATCCAGAAAGTGACCCCTGAATATTTTGCTATAAAACTGTTGTAGCGATTTTGCCATATTATTGCCGTAATCAGGTGACTGCTTGATGTCTTTGTTCAGTTTGAATTATTCATTGTTTTGTGATACTCGCGTTCCTCAAATATGAGCATTTGCTTCTTTTTTTTTTTGTGATTATTTGATTTTCTAATTCATTATTTGACTGTTAGTCTTACCCATAGTTAATCAAACAAAGCTAAAAAGAGCACCAATATCATATCAGTTTGTTTTATGTGGTTTGACTGGAATGCTTTGTTGTGCTTTGAACCTCGTCAATGAATTCCTACAATCGCCCACTTGTGTATTATTAGTATAGATTACATTCAAGGCTTCTCCTCCCCCTACAAACATCAATGTGTCTGCCTCATGATGCCCCGTCTCATTAGAGTGTTATTACCGTGTCATTACTTTGTCAAAAATGGCCTCTGATGTGCCTCCAGATTGGCTCTGGAATCAATCAAGGCCCACGTCATCCACATAACGGCACATGAGCCGGAACACAAATATCTTGAAGCTTTGTTCATGTGTGAAAGGGCATGTTAAGTCACTATTCATTCATTATTTAAAGATTTACCAAATGCCTTACAGGATTCAAATATCAATTCCTATTTTAATACATCATGCATTTAACTCCAAGGTGTGTCCTGGTTTGGACTGATGACCACTTGACCAGTGACCAAGATGTCTGATATGAAGAATGTCAGGTTGTCAAGTGTGACATTATCACTCCCTTTTGACTGATATCCCTTGCCTTGATATGCTCTTATCTCACTATTAGAGCAGCCTAACTGGAACCACGGGCTCTGGTGTATTCCAGGGAGGCACATTTTCCGATAAGTGACACAGTTCTGCTGCGTCTTTGATCCCAAGGAGGATCGTAGGAGTTCCATCAGCATATTTGGACCATTAGTCGCTCGATTATCAATTACGATACTTCACAAGCTGGAGAGCTCGCTCACGAGTTAGGTCAGTGGATCCTAACGTGGAGTAGACTTAGGAGCCAAGATTGGAATTCCATCCAGGGTCAAGGTGGGTCGCCAAGAACAATGAGATTAGTGGACAGTGACGCAGGAGGTAGAAAATCCCACTGGTAGCTTTCCAGTGACTGACTGACTGGCTGGCTGGCTATTGGTTCGTGATGGGGAGTGGATTTGAGGAGATGCACATTGTTACATTTTTCCATTCATCAAATAGCCGCCATAGTTTAGGGTTAGGGTCCTCTAATGCTGGACACACACACACACATATACTGATAATTGGCACGATTTTGAGCCCGATTCTCCCTTTTGGATTATCGCAAAGATTATCCATGATAATCTTGTGGTGTGGGATGTCCTAAAACTAAGAGTGATCTTTCCTCTCTGTTCATCTGTGAAAATAGTCACCAGCAATCATAAGTTACAAGATTGTGTCACAAAAGTTATACTGTATCAAACCCAAACTACAAATATATCCTGGAGTATATAACTGACCTCAGCTCTCACTAGATGTGGTTATGTGAACATGTAGGAGAGCAGGGTCTACCACCAGTGCTTTGTAAGTGTCATGCCCCCCAGTAGCCAACAAAACCTTTTGTGGTCCTGGTTTACGGCATTAAGGTGTTGAAGTCTACTGAATGTACTCTGAACACAACGTGATTCTGTACAAGCAGACAGAGGAGCACACCTTTTTTATGCCGTGTCCCTCATCTTATTCACAGTTCTGCTGTGGGAGTGGGTTTCTATGGAAACAGCGAGACCAACGACGGCGTGTACCAGTTAACCTACTCCATCTACAATGCCAATCGCACTTTGGGCAGCATCAACAGCCTGGTAAGAGGGGCCGTCATTTACTTACTGTATATTCTCATATAGTCTCCAATTGCCTCTTGTTGTTTATTATTAACCAATCAATTAAAATGAAACGAATGCAGGAGCCTCAACGGTATCAACAATTATTGTCCTTTTGAAGTTGTTTCATTGATTTTTTTTTTCCAACATATGAATCGCCTTTTTGGGAGCCTCAACTTGCTCAAAACCCCACCAATGTTTGCAAGTGCGTGTACCCTGGTGAAAATGTGTGTATTTTAAGGGTCTCGGCTGCAACCACCTGAAACTCACTCTGTAACCGTCTCTGCAAAGTTCTAAAAAAGAAAAAAAAACAGCCACGCTACAAAAACTGTTATCGTAAGTAAGATATAATTTCTTAAATGTAATTTAAATTTGCTTTTTTTGCTCTGAATTTTTTTTTTTAACTTACAATAAGATTGTCAGAAAAAATAATTTTCTTTATTTTAAGATACTTATTACTTAATTATTTTTATTTGATCAAGCAGTCTTGGCATTGAGTACAGACAGTTTTAAGAACTCTGAGGCTTAAAACAAACATTTTCCACGTTTTAAGATGACTAACCAACATCAAAATGTTCTCATTTTAAGATTTTGCATATCTATTAATAAGATAAAATGAAAAAATCAGTCTGAAAACTGTCAGACAAATGTGCAATATAGCTCTTTATTGTATTGCATTTTTTTCTTGTAAAAATCATCAGTTTGTAGTTTCATTACATTTACTAAGCACATTTTTCCTCTTTCCACTAAATGCACTAGTGGTCTAGTGGTAGAGTGTCTACCCTCAGACTGGGAAGTTCTAGGTTCAGTCCCTGACTGGGTCATACCAAATACAGTAAATGGGACCCGTTACCTCCCTGCTTGACACTCAGGCTAAGTTGGCCAAACATAAATGAATAGTATGTATTTTAAGAAAATAGTTGTATATATTACAGCTTGAAAAAATATTAGTTGTTTTTAGTCTAAAAATACTATTTTCAAGACCTCTGTGGTTGATATAGGCCTAGTATTATTTTCCTTTTTTTCAAAATCTTCCAGGTAAAATTCTCTTGCTCTGTTGGCAGATAGTTTTGCTTATGTTAATTTTCTTATTTTACTATATTTTTTCTTAATTTTTTTACTGTTCTTTTTTGTGTGTGCGCAAATTTGAACATTTTTTATTATTGCAATAATTAAAAATTGACAAGCATGAATGGTGGTCAATTTTAATGTCTGCTCGACTTGGGCGTAACACCCAAAAAACATCCAACTAGTGTTTTATGCAACCCTTCTTCCCCCTCCCTCTGACACACTCGGAAGCCTTTGGTGCCTCACAGACAGTCAGAACTTTGAGAACTTGAGCAATAATCCACGTAACACAACTGCAATTCAGTGCAATACATTTTTGCAAATGCGTTCACTCTTTTTTGTGTGTGTGTGTGTGTGTGTGTAATTTCTGGAGTAGAAAGAAGATCTGTGTGTGTGTGTGTGTGTGTGGTCTTGTTTTTGTTACATAGTGGGGCCAACATTTCAACATTTCATAGTTGTGGGGCCACTTTGCTGGACCCCACAAGTTTAGACCTCTTTTTGAGGGCCAAGACTTGGTTTTAGAGTTTAGGTTTGAATTGGGTTATGGTTGAGGTTAGGGTAAGGAATGGGGGCAAACATTTTTGATGGTTAGGGGAAGGGGCTTGGAAATGCATTATGTCAATGAGATGGCCCCACAAAGATAGTAAAACGTGTGTGTGGCACTGAGTATGTCTGAAGTCATAAAAAATGTCTATTGTCATATCTTTATCTTCCAAGTCTTCTAATGAGGCTTTTTAGTGACAGTGCAGCACAACCTGCTCATTTCTGAGCACTGTGACACCAAGTTCGCAAAACAGCAAATCACAGTCGAGTCGGAGCTCGCCGCAGATGTGGAGGCGCCTCCCCGCAGGAGGTCTCAATCCGCTTTTTGCCTAATAGGGATCGTCTCTGCGTGTGTTTTGGCCCTGACCTGCATTCGCCAAAGTTATTCGTGAGGCTCAAGGGGAGGAAGGAGGTGCTTTTAATGGATGCTAAGCCTCTCCTTTGTGCTGAGTGATAGTGTGTGATGGTTTGTGTACTGTATGTCCTTATACACACTCCGATGTACACACTCAGTTTAGGTCACAAATAATCAGGATCAGTAAAGAATACAAATCTTATTTTTAACTAAATGAATAACTCATTCTATAACCAAAAGATGTTTTTTATTTTAACATCTGCATTTTCTCCTTGTAACAAACAGTAACTTTTTGTACTGTAGCCTTACTAAATAAATAAATACATAATGCAATGTGTGTATGCAGTTTGTTTACATAAAGAAACACGAGAGAGCGGCATGGGTAATGTAGTGTTGTCCACATTAATATAGAGAATTTATGCTGACTGAGGCCGGTAGTATGGACCGTTGATTCTGGTCAGAGAATCAGGAGACTGGAATATCTTTAATGCTTTTAATGGCAGGTGGTGGAGTCACATTGGGATTGAGAATGTGTGTTTGTGTGTAGTTTGATCTGTAAATGTGTACATATGTACACAATTGTGTGTTGTCTGAAACAAGTGTAACCGGAGGAAAGAGGTGTCGCTTGCTATACTACGGTACAGCACTTTAGGGTCTCCTGCAGCGCCTCCCTTTTTTCATTTGATTTGAGCCCCTCGAGCGCTTCCTTTTATTCGCTGGCATTCCGGCGGTGCTAAATACTTTAGCTAATGCTAACACTGTTGCTATCAACAGTTCTAAACAAGTAAACACTTACCACTATCTCCTGGTGGCTACAGACCTGTACAGGACGCTGTGTGTGACTTTGCAGATCGTTCCCAAACCCGATTGGCTGGTGTGAAGAAATGTATTTATTATTTATTTATTTTTAAATGTTGGTGAATCTGTGAAAGTGTGGATTTTAAGTGCGCCGCATCATGTCCCGCTCCGAATAAAAACGCGTCATCAGTACCACACGCATTTCTGCCAGCCCGCGCGAACTACATTGACTATAAAATGCAATCATACTGCCAGAAAATGCTCACCCCGCGTTTGGTGTTTAATGTACCATTAGCCAACATGTCTGCGGTGTGGGCACATTTCAATTTATTTTTTGCTTTGTTAAAATGCCAGTGCTAAATGAATATTTTAAAATAACATCATAATTGTAATCAATTAAAATAAATTCAATGATAGTAAAAATTGGCATAATTTTTTGGGGCGTTTCGATTTTCTCACTTTTGGTTTTCGGTTTCGGACACAAATGTTCATTTCGGTGCATCCCTACTCTTAAGGAGACTCATAACGCACCGAGATGGAACTAAATTTAAGTGCTGCTACACGGAATTACCCCCTTTTACACTGGTGAGTGCTTACAAATCTCATCATACAAAGGATTTACAAGCCTTTTAGTTAGCAGTTTCACGCAAGTCTTGTCAGTGTTTTTCAGGTACGTTAGCAATTTAGCAGCTGCTAATTCATCTGACACTGGCGTCATTTATGCCATGAAAATTCTATGGTGTTGGTCAGTTATTAAATTCAACTGTGTGATATCTATTAAACCGTAGCAGCACAAACAAACGAAACGGATTAGGCCTATTTCCCCCAAATTTTGCGTGTGGTAACTTGCCTGACGCTAGCCTCCTACTGTAAGAGGCTAGCGTCAGGCAAGTTAGCATCTGCTGATTCAGCCACCATGTACAAAGTTCTCCATTGGCTACGCATTGGTTCCTCTTTTGGTGGCCTGGATCATGCTCTATCATTTTTTTCTTCTTCTCGTTGTGGCAGCTGGTCTACAACAGATGTCAATCATTGTTGAATTGTGGTGTTTGCCATTTAGAGACACGTTTCCCATGCTGCCAAAATCACTTCGCTAACGCCCATTTTGGGACGCGTGGCGTCAACGTCCGGATCTCTATTTCCTTATTTGGGGTGATATACGACGTTTCTTGTCTGTCACTAACCTACTGCACCAAATGCACAACGTTATAGTACATAATTTGTTTCGACCATTCATATAAGCAATAACGTAAAAAACAGCAATCAGTGAAAGAAAGTGGCTTCTTGAGGCTCGGGACAACATATTCTTATGTGAAAACTAGTTCCTCATCCAATGTTCTAAACATCAAAACATACTCTGAGGGCCCCTTGAATTGTCTTATTTTACACACAAAAAATACTGCGATTCTAGGCAGGTAGGTTGATATCAGTTATTTAGCTTGTCCTCTGTTGGCCTTTGCCTCTGTAGTATTCCAAATGTACTCCCTCCTCCCGCCTGTGCTCCCCTCGCAGGGTTGGGGCAAAGCAAATAGGCCCAAAAGCGATGTAATCTCTCGCGAAGCGCGTGTGATGTCAGTGATTTACGCTGTTTGGCTCTGTCTGATAGCTCATCTCGACCTAAAATATGCGCTCTCACATTCGGCGAGTTATCCTCATGTGTCGCAGAGAGAACAGATTACATTCCGAGGACTTTTTTTTTTTTCATTCTTATTTTGCTGTTGAAGGAGGCTTTTGATGGCTCCCGGGCCTCCTTTATGTCTGTCTTGCAGCACGCTACCATTACGAGCGTTTAAGTGCAGCAGCAAAGTGGAGAACATATTAGAATGTATGCTTTCAATTTGCAACTGCAGTTCCACTTATATACGTACAGTTCTTCTTCTTTGAAAGCCATCTGTGATTTCTCAGAATGTAACGGCTCTACTTTTCACGATGCGTTGCCTGCTCCTATTTCACCGTGCATCTCGACCGCTGTGAACTTTGTTTACGGTTGTATTGACACAATTGCCGCAGAGAGACTATACTAGACTACAAGTATGAAGAGCTAGTAGGGCCACACTTAAACGGAAGTAAATAGTAACATTGCAATAACACAATCATAGAATTCCAAGAAGAAAGGAATTAGACAAGAAAAAAGGCAATAAAGGCAAATAAAATGAGGAGGTCGTAATAAAGATTCACCATTTGCAATATTACACAATTTCATGCAAATGAATACATTAAATTAAGAAAATAAAATTAAGACCTACAGAGTTAATGTTACATGTAGGAATGTTTGATTCTACTTTTTTTTTTCCAGACCAATACCACCATTACCGATAACAAGGCACTTCCCCCAAAATGTATGATCATTTTACAGAAACACCTATGTATCCCAACGTAGCTTTTTTCCTTAAAATTGCATGGAATTAATGTCAGTTTTCTATTCTTCTAATGTCTCATTTCTATTTCCTGATCGTAAAACGGTTGCCACCAGTACCAATAACTTAAAAAAGGCAGGTATTGGCCAATAGCAATACCTGCTATTGGTACTCGCCCATTTCTAGTTACAATTATGAATTAAAGTTTCAAAAGAATAAAGTCGCGATATGAGGGAACAAATTGCTCATTCACTGCCATTGACGGCTATATACATCAAAAATTAATTTGAACTATTTCTATTAGTTTGACATTTTTTCCCCCACTTTTGTTAACAAGAGTAAAACAAAAATAACTATAAAAAAAACTCTTATTGTACATTTAGAACAGATATAAAATTTGTGATTAATTGTGAGTTAACTATTGAAATCCCTGCTAAAGCTGCTGCCCCCGCGACCCGACCCCGGATAAGCGGAAGAAGACGGACGGACGGACTATTGAAATCATGCGATTATTTTTAATTGGGAATTTTAGCCCCAAATTTTTAAAGATCTTTTCTTTTCTTTTTTTAAATTAATTGCCACTCCCATTGACGGCTATAAAAGTAAAAAATTCAAAACAATTTCTATTTGTTACATTTTTTTTACCCACTTTTGTTAACAAGAGTATGAAAACCTAGATTTTTTATTGTACATTTAGAACAGATATAAAATTTGTGTTTAATCGTGAGTTAACTAGTGAAGTCATGCGATTAATTACGATTAAAAAATTTAACCGCCTGAAGCCCCGAATATTTAATAATCTTTTTTTTATTTTATTTTATTTTTTAGAATTTATGGCAGTGAATGAGTTAAGATGGAAAAAAAATTGATTTCATAAGAATAATATTAAAATATTAAGAGTTAATCTGCATAATATTACGATTAATTGTGTGGACATTTTGATATTTTTTTAAACATTTATGTGAATAAATACATAGCATTATGTAAATAACATTTCTAAAAAAAAAGAATAAATATTACAAGAAAACATTGAATTTTAGAGATAAATTCCTCATATTGGGGGAAAATCTGTAACATTAAGGTAAAAAAAAAGGGCAATATATTACAAGAATTAATTCCTAATAAAAAAGTGAATAAAATGTATGAAGGAAAACATATAAGGAGAGAGAATTTTTGAGAATATCATTGCAGTATTATTTTATGAGACACATGTTGCAATTTTATTTGATTACATTCACAATATGAGAATTAAATTCAGTATTACGAGCATAACTGTGTGGGAAATCTGACATTCTAGGACAAAACTAAGATGTAATATTATTAGAAAAAAAAGTTAAAATATTAAAAGGAAAATGACATAATTTGTTGAACATATACTGTATACTTAATGACAGGTGTTAATGACAGTAACAACACAATCCCATAACGTCTGTTGGTGTTTGTGTGTATTGCTCTAAAACTTTGAAGTTCTTGTTGGCACACAGCTGTTATTCGTGCAATACTGGACACTATAATTGGGTATCAACTTTGCATCGCCGCTCTTGTTGCTCGCCACTATTCTGTGGGCAGGCTAAGACTGGTTTGAAGCTATTACTGCTAGCTGTGATCGGGCTAGCCGAAGTTAGCGACATCATTCTCGTTAAGTTTGTTTCTGTCATGTTTTTGATTATTTTCTTGTTTCATCACAACATCCTGTTTTTGGCGGCTTGCTTCGGTGATGTAAGTAACTCGGTCCGAAACAAAAGTTGCACTTTTGGGCCATTTTCTACTACTAATTGCCAAAGATAGCGGAATACCATCGAGCCCCAGCTAATGTCAAACCCTGTTGTTATCATTGAATCCTCTTTCTCATAGTCTCTAATAGTTTGTGATTTAAAAAAAAAAATGTTTTCACCCAGCTCTCTAGTATTCCTTGATATCCACGGTCTGTAATCTGCTGTCGAGGAAGGTGGGACAGCTGCGATTAAGGCAAGGCGTCCACCCACAGTAGAGAGCTGACGGACTCCATGTCTTCCAATCAAGCCCACTAGCGTGCAGATAAGATTGGGGACGTTATGACGACCAAGAGGGGAGGAGGTGATGTTTGCGAGGGCTTTACTGGCACTCGCACGCTCTCCCGTCCCTCGGGAGGAGTGATGGAGTGGATGGAGGATGGGCTCGTATCTTTTTTCAACCTCATCTGTCGCCCGCTCTCTTACGCAGTAGACTCTCACTGGCTAGAATGTAATCAACTGTTGGAAAAGTTTGAGCGTCGAGGAGAGTGTTTATCTTCTTCACGGTGGGTGTTTTTTTACGGCGTGAGAATGAACAGTGGCGCAGGGCGCGCTGGAGCGTGTTTTTCGGGGGTCTCGGGTGTGAAAGTACGAGAGATAAAGACATCGAGGAGTCTTGTAGATGAGAAAAACAACATCTGTTCAGATTTACTCGAGCTTTCTACTAAAGAGAACACGACAAAGCTGTGTATGTGCGCGTGTGTATGTGTGTACACAAGTAAGCTTAGTGCTCAACTGATACTGGATTTTTGGAATTTATTTGGCTTAAAGTGATCTTTATACGCTCTCCCTCGATCATTTGGTACACTTGTAGAATTTAATGATGGGCCAATACAAAACCTGGATCCAAAATGGATGGTTCTAATATACTGATTTAAAAAAAAAAAAGTTTTTTGAATCATAACTGATTGTCCAAATTTGAGACATCCGACAAATGGCGAAGAAAAAATCAGCTTTTACAGTGTGAGCAACACAGGACACCACACGTAATGATGCAATCATGAGTCCCCTACCTTAAACTCGACATATGGCGAAATACCAGGACAGACCTACTCACCCACTCACAATTGTAATTGTATACTGTAGCTCGCGGGCACAGTACAACGTAAAACCACTTGCATGAGTGGAGGATTTGGCAAAATTTTTGAAGAAGCACCAACTTCATTCAAATCTCTAGGGTGGGTTAAGTTTGAAAGCTGTATGTTCGGAAGAGAGGAAAATGCAAAAATGTGGCCCGATTGTCAGTCTGTGTGTAGCCATCTTAACTGGCTAGTATAAATCTGTTTCATGCTTAATTACAACCAGAATCCAGAAACCAAATGTTGAATTGCTACATCCAAATGGAGCATTGTTAACTTGGTCAAGGCTGAATTTTCTTGCTATTGATGAACTGAAAAATCGAATGGCCAAGGAAAGAAAGAAAATGGAAATCAGTAGTCATGGTTGCCCATCAGTATAAAAGTGCAGATTTAAACTTGATCAACATTATACCTTCATTTTTGAGTGAATCATCCAATAATCATATTTGAGTACTTGTATTGATAAACTAGAAATTAAAGGAGACATTATGCATTTTTATCACAATTTAAAACAGTCCTCACGTGTCTTAATAACATGTCTGTGACATACTTCTAGCTCAAAAATAGACAAATAAGAGATTTGTATCTTTGTCTACATCTATCGATCGAGCTAGCTGTCTCTCTAGCTATCTATGTAATCTAATGTGATGTAATGTAATCTATTTTGTGATTTTTAGTCTGCGGGCTCTTTGGGAAACGCGGGAACGGGTGTCAAGCAGCACCTGGAGCGTCTGGACGAGATCTTTGCGGCGCGGCCCGACTACCTTCAGGCTCTGCGCTTCATGCAGCTGATGGTGAACAACGTCATCCGGGAGCTGACGGCCCTGCCTGACCTCAGCAAAGCCAACGTAGACCTAACCGCTGTCGCGACCCAGACAGCCTTTATTGAGTATTACAGGTGTGTGGTGTGCGTGTGTGTGGTAGCAAATGGAAATGTATATTTCTTTAACACTTTTTTTTTTTTTTTTACCTGACTCCAGACTAAATTGTGGCAAAATGAAGCTCTGTGTGTGGTTAGTGTTTTGACGAGTGTTTGTCGACTGTCTCCTACTTGCCGGAATGGAGCTCTAATTGAGTGCAATTCCTATTTGGCTTGAACAGCGAAGGGAGAAGAAAAGTGAAGGAGGCAAAATATATATATTTTTCAATAAACATGAGGAAAAACTCAAAGCCAATCAACTGCAAATGAGTGCAAATGAATATGGAATTCAATGATAATTTTGGCAGGGAATATGAGATGACTCGAGGCTTTAACTTGAAAGTGTGTGTTTTTTTCTCTTTTTTTCCCCCTCGGAAGCCGGTGAATTTGTTATCGTAGTTTTTACATACGCCTCATTGCAGAGATGCACCTGCAAAATTTAATAATTTACTTAGATTTTTGCAGAGTAGCAAAGCAATGGTTACTTCTGCTCATTTTCTCAGTTTTTTTTTTAGCTCTTGCCCTGATTAAGGTCACAGGTAAGATGTAGTCTATCCCGGGTAGCTTTAGGCAAGCAGGCACATATACTGTAGATAGACAACCATTCATATCCACTGTGCTGCCTCATAGTGCTTTCCGATACTGTTTAAACAAAACACTTGTGAGTGTCAACTGTGACCACTAACGTAGGAGGTATGCAGAGGTGATTTGCATGTGTAAACATAACAAAACAACAGCTTCACTTTGATAGCAAGTTAAGACAAGAAAAACATTTATGGCAGAACATGAGTTGACTTTTGACTTGTCTACCCGAACCTGAAGTATTCGTCGACTTGGGGGAAGGAGGGGGGGTTACTTATCTTCCTGGTAGCTGCCTCTCTCTTGTACATGTTATATAGACTATTCTGTTATGAAAAAGTATTTGATAGCTGCTGCAGCCCTAGATGGACTTCAATGAGTGTAAATGCCTTTTCACACTGCACTTGGCGTTCACTGAGGGGCAGCGCAAAAGGGTAACAGCTAGTGTTTTTTGGCCCCCGATACAGACTCTGATACCCAGTTTTGCAATGTCGGCTAATAGCATACCGATACCTAGTTTTTTTTTCCAACATGAAAAAGCTACATTGCACACACACAGGGAATGTCATGCACAAGCAAGACACAAGATCCTGCATCCAAAGTTCTATACAGTATTGCGTTGGAAATAATGGTATCAGCATGTTACTTGTTAGTACTTTCTGATGCCGATACAACTGTTTTAATGCAGTATTGGGTCCTCTCCCAATACCGGTATCGGTATCGGAACAACCCTAGCGACAGACTCCCTGTGCGCGTCTTGCCCATAATTGGAAATGCTTACGTAGCAGTCAATCCAGGAAGTAACAGAAAGGCTTTTCCTGCTTGTTGCTTTACTGCTGTTAGCACTCTGAAATCACTCTGCCAGTCCCTATCCTATTGAATGTGCCTTACACTTTGACATGGCTCTGCATTGTGTCCTTGAGCCCTCGTAGCACATGCATAATTAACAAGCTCGTCAACGACACACACTGTGTTGCTAAGTGCAGTGTGAAAAGGCCTTAACTGTTGTAAAAATGACACTTGACAAAATGATTGGGAAACCAGTACTTTCTACTTTGTTACTTCCCATGTATGTTTGTGTTGTCTTCTCACATACACTGTGCATTGTGTGATGGTCCAGCTTTTATGATAAGCCAAACAAAAAGCAAATAGCTGCTCTAACATACCCGCTTTAAGAATTGTGTGTTTTTAAAGGAACATTTCCTCCCCGATCAATGATATTTGAACCTCTCCAGCTGACGTTTTATAATAGCAAATAGTTCTCATTCCTTGCAGCCACTGACCTAATATAGCACCACCATTAATTTGGCTCATGTGTCCACTCAATGTGTTCTTTCTTACCAAATAATCGTCTTGTTCTTGTGGACTCCACTCGACGCAGCCTGGCATCCGTTTTCCCCGGCGCCGTTATTGGATTTCATGCGGCCGACTGAGCTACGAGCCAGCCCGTGGCCGTGCTTTATTGATGAGCGGCCAGCGTTACAGCCGACGCGCTGTTATTTGATTCACTCGCCTTCCTTTTTATCGCCTCTTCCGTAGCTGAAGTCATCGCTGGAGCCTGTATCGTTACACCGCTAAGTGGTGTCTTTATGCAGATGAAGTATATACATTGAGTTCTTTTCCATATGTTGAGGCCTCAGGATGTTCTTGTATACTCCCCAGTGACCTTAATGTGAAGAATTATTACCCTGGACATGTAGCAGCGAGTGTGCGTCGACTCTGTATCTTCTAAATTGTAAGGAATCGATACTTTTTTGTTGCTCTCGTAAGATTTACGCCACTAGCTGGCCAGGTGGAGTTGGCTGGAGGACGTGCACAAAATCTCACACACATGCACTTACAGTCCAGCCTGACGTGCCACGCAAAGGACATTTTCAGAGCTTGAAAATTTAATGTCTATGGATTTGTGCTGTTGAATTATTGAGCCCAAAGGCTGCAAATTACAACAGCAAGCAGATGGGGCTATAACTAAGAGGCAAGAAATCTGATGTATCTGACACTGATCTCGGATCTCGGGGCGTAAAACACACATTTAAGCAGCACTTGCAGACTTTAGTTTTGCTGCAAAAGTGACAAGTGTTTGGTGTCTTGTAGATGGCTGACCTACCTTCTCCTGCTGATCCTGGATCTGCTCATCTGTCTGGCCGTGTGCTTGGGGATGGCCAAGCAGTGTCGCTGGCTGCTTATCATGTGAGTTTTAATCTATTGTTGCTGCTTTTTGTTCTTTGTCTTTGCTAGTCATCACAAATGAGTCGCTGCAGACAGACACTGACGTTCCATATGATCACTCCATTAACAGGAACAAAAAGATTATATAATATTATGAATATGAAGTATCACTTGCATCACGGTTTATTTCCTCAGTGACTTTAGTACAATTCAGACAAATGTCACATTCGGCTATGATTAGTATTCAACCAAATGATTTCAAATATTTAACAAAACATTTGACAAAGAAATTTGATTGATTAATGAAGAATAATTGAATAAACTATTAGAGCACAAACACGGGTAATTAGTATTATTTATTATTATATTATTTGATGTATTTGTATTTATTTTATTATTATTGTTATTATTTATTCTTAATATTAATATGATTTAGTTATTTATTATATTACCTATTGATTCTCTCTCTATATTATATAATCCATAGAGAAACTGTCAACCACTTCAACCACACCAAAGATAAATAAAAGCAATTAATTGAGGCCTATAATGCCAGTAAAACAATCCCCCCCATACCATGTAAAGTAGCCCCCTTCAGACTTTGAGCTCTATGACATCACTTCCACATGCTCCTTTTTTGTTTGTTTTCTGAAAAGTGCAATATTTGGGGACACGTTAATCATATTTGACCGTGTTTTGCTAGCGTAGCTTACTTATGCATTCAGACAATGCTTAAAGAAAAACAGCATGACAAGGATGATGGATTACCGAGCACACGGTCCAGACTTCCTATCACATTTGGCCAATTTAGCACTGCCCACGCGTTGGGCGCTAGCAGACGAGACGCCGCTTCCTCCTCATCCTCTTCTTCCTCCTCCTCCTCCTCCTCCTCCTCATCATCCCGATGATGCAGCTCGCTAATGCCTATTGATCGGGCAAGCGGCCGGATGAGCATGCGGCTCCCTTAACTAATTATTAAGTGCTCTCAGACTTCTTTATTGCTGCTTTTTCAAGGAGGTCTGAGGAGTCGGCTGAGAACCAAAGCCTAGTGTTGCTATTGCTGCCTTCATGGATCCATTAGAAGGGAAGTTCACTTGTCCGTAGCGAGGTTAATGAAAGCCCCAAAAAGTTGGCAGTTGACAGTTAACACAACAGGCGTGATGTGGTTTGTGGCCCGTGTGACATCCATCTCCTATAAGGAGTGGGTTTATTTTGAGTTTCTGCACTTTAGTGTTTCTTGACTGAGTGTTTCCCACAGATTTGAAACGTACTTGGGTGGGTGGACTCCAATGGGGGTGTTGCAGGGCGAACTAATTTTATATACAGTATATCTGCACGCAACACTTTTTATATATTCATATAAATTTTAAATTACATTTTCTTGAAACCTACTTGGGTGGCCCGCCCAAGTATTAACATGGTGTGGGAAACGCTGTGACTTTTACTGAGCCAAGGCAGATATTTTACGCAAAAAAATTTCAGAAGACACCACTAGCATGACGATATTCTCGTGGTGACATTCTCGATATTCGATATTCATGATGAAGCGTTGTAATTGTAATTACATCGGAATAACACAAGATTCCCTATCTTGTGTTATTCCAATGTAATTACAATACAAGATTTATAGAAATAAACCACGTCAAAGTCTACAGCACACGTGGTTACACGTGTATGCAGAGTAGGGTCATACAATTACTGCAATGCAGTTGTTCCTTGCTAGTTTTTCATGGTACCCGCCCCCTTGCGCAATAACTAGAAATAATCTACAAAATCCACTGCATGCAAGACTATGTGCAATGTGATCATTCCTTTTCAGTTTTACATGATAAGCACCACTTTGCATGGTAGAAATAATCCACGGAATAACCATAGCTTTCTAAATATAACGTATGTGTGAAAACCCCCAATTTGAACAATAGAAATAAACATAATGAGTTGAAAACTTCTACTGTCCAAAAATTCGGTCACACATGGACCTATGCACACAATGTAGAAATGTAATTACAGTAATGTGATCGTTCTCCTCACCAGTTATTCCGTAAAAGTGGCCACGTTACACAATAGAATTACTAAAATTGGTAGAAATAATCTACACAATAAAAAAAATCAATAACGCAATCTCAGCCACTCACTTGCAAGTGTACACAACGTAGCACATTGTAGGCATGGACTTTCTTCATACTTTATGGATCATTATACTTGTATTGATTTCTATTGTACATGGTGGTTATTATCTTAAACAATTGGCGCTTGCCAATTATTGTATGACGCTGCCCATGCATGACCAAGCACGGTATGT
This sequence comes from Vanacampus margaritifer, assembly GCF_051991255.1. Lineage (NCBI taxonomy): Eukaryota > Metazoa > Chordata > Actinopteri > Syngnathiformes > Syngnathidae > Vanacampus > Vanacampus margaritifer. Next base: position 22,878,278 of record NC_135433.1, read on the forward strand.
TTTTTTAATTTTAATTGTAATTTTATTTTTTTCCTCTATACTTATTTCTCATCATCATCTTCTATTGTTCAAAGTGACAGTTATATTGAATATTGGGCGCGGACGATCATATTACAGCAATATTACAATATGTCAATGTTGTGCAGATGTGCTTCTGCTTGACTCGGTTTGCTGTGGACTTCTTTTTTTTCAGAGCTTTTAATTAGTACCATAATTGGTTTAGCATGTATGTTTTAATGGCGTACCGGTCACAATAATGAAAGTATGTACAAGATAATAATTCATATGAAGTTTAGAACAACTGCAAGAAAAATGGACTGTCCGTCTTATCTTAGCGGCCTTTTGATTGTGTGTAAATCTTCCCTACGCAGGATAATGGCCTTTGTGATACTGTCTGTGTTCCTGAGCTGGGCCTCACTGGGAGCCGGCTTGGCCACAGCTGTGGTGAGTTTTTTTTTTTTGGTCTTCTCTCTTCATTTATTTAGGTTTCTATTGCTCAATCAGTCACGTCGTAAAGCTGATTATAAACTCAGCAGCCTTCGGCATAATCACAGTTGTAAACAACACTCCCTGGCGTTAATTACACCTCTGAAATCTGTCTTTGTTGTGTGCTTTAGTTTCACCATAAATCCTCCTCGTTGTCTACTGCGGAGTGTACAACGTTCAACACATTTGGGCTTAACGTGGTAATGGAGACAGCACATTTGGGTCACAGCAAGGGGTACAAAGAGTACCACCCCTGGTTTACTTCGGGTATCCCCTCTCTTGCCTGAATCTCCTGGAGGCATCGCAGAATCTGAGGATTATCCCGGTGGATTAGACATCTGGACAGATGCAGTGAAGCGGCGAATTAAGCTCGGGGTGGTGACTGAACCTGAAACGTAGCGGAGACATCCGCTGTCATTGCAAGCACACATTGCTGCACATGACAAACATCTTGGACCTTACAGTATTTGGGCTGTTCTGCTTCTCTTATTTAAGTCAAAATGGCTCTTTGTGTGCACATTTTACACAAGTGGGCTGTAAATATGGAAGAATTGTGCTCAATCAGATTTAATAGATTTTCAATTACATTTGATCTAGTAGACATGCGACTGCAATTTAATTGTCCACTTGAGCAAGTCATGTTGATTATAATGGGGCTGTATTATATTTACTGTGCCCGATTCTCATTCTAAATTGCTGTTTTGCGGTCTAAAAATTTGAGCGTCACTCTATTGAATAATTCCATCCATCCATCCATCCATCCATGCATCATCTACTGCTTATCCGGGGTCGGGTCGCGGCAGCAGCTTTAGCAGGGAAGCCCAGACTTCCCTCTCCCCTGCCACTTCAGCCAGCTCCTCCGATGCGATCCCAAGGCGTTCCCAGGCCAGCCGAGAGACGTAATCTCTCCAGCGTGTCCTGGGTCGTCCCCGGGAACTCCCGCCGATGGGACCCATGCCCGGAACACCTCTCCAGGGAGGCGTACAGGAGGCATCCAAACTAGATTCCCAAGCCACCTCAACTGGTTCCTCTTAACACGGAGGAGTAGCGGCTCGACACTGAGTCCCTCCCGGATGACCGAGCATCTCACCCTATCTCTAAAAGAGAGTCTAGATATCCTGCGGAGGAAACTCATTTCAACCGCTTGTATCCCGGATCTTGTTCTATTGGTCACGACCCACGGCTCAGGACCATAGGTGAGGGTAGGAACACAGATCGACCGGTAAATCGAGAGCTTTGCCTTTCGGCTCAGCTCCTCCTTTACAACAACAGACCGATACAGAGTCCGCATCACTGCAGACGCTACATCGATCCGCCTGTCGATCTCCCGGACCCCCTCAACGCCTCGGCTGCGCCTAGAAATTCTGTCCATAAAAGTTAAGAACAGAATCGGTGACAAAGGGCAACCTTGGCGGAGTCCAACCCTTACTGGAAACAAATTTGACTTGATGCCGGCAAAGCGGACCAAACTCTGACATCGGTCGTACAGGGACCGAACAGCCCGTACCAGGGGGCTCGGTACCCCATACTCCCGAAGCACCCCCCACAGGACTCCTCAAGGGACACGGTCAAACGCCTTCTCCAAGTCCACAAAGCACATGTGGACTGGTTGGGCGAACTCCCATGCACCCTCAAGGACCTTGCCGAGAGTGTAGAGCTGGTCCACTGCTCCACAACCGGGCCGAAAACCACACTGCTCCTCCTGAATCCGAGATTCGACTTCCCGACAGACCCTCCTCTCCAGCACCCCTGAATAGACCTTACCAGAGAGGCTGAGAAGTGTGATCCCTCTATAATTGGAACACACCCTCGGGTCCGCCTTCTTAAAAAGGGGGACCACCACCCCGGTCTGCCAATCCAGAGGCACTGTCCCCGATGTCCACGCAATGTTGTAGAGGCGTGTCGACCACAAAAGCCCCACATGATCCAGAGCCCTTAGGAACTCCGGGCGGATCTCATCCATCCCCGGGGCCTTGCCACCGAGGAGCTTTCCAACCACCTCAGTGACTTCGACCCCAGAGATGGGGGAGCCCACCTCAGAGTCCCCATACCCTGCTTCCTGAAAGGAAGACGTGTCGGTAAAATTGAGGAGGTCTTCGAAGTATTCTCCCCACCGATTCACAACATCCTCAGTCAAGGTCAGCAGCACCCCATCTCCACTATACACAGTGTTAATGGCGCACTGCTTTCCTCTCCTGAGACTCCGGATGGTGGACCAGAATTTCTTCGAAGCCGTCCGGAAGTCGTTTTCCATGCCTCACCAAACTCCTCCCATATATGCACTATTATTATTATTAGATAATAATAAAAATAATAATCTAACTGATTCTAAAACTATTTGATAGTCACAGCATTGCAAATATTTGTTTGAAAAACACTTTAAAGGCTATGCTGTAAGTATAAACGAGTACTGCTCTAAATCGTCTCCAAGCAATGAATAAATGATTGTCTAAATGTCACCTGCGAGTGACTAGTGACTATTTCACAATAGAAAATAGGTCAGTGGTAACTGGAATATTTACAAAGGCTTCCCTTTTAATTAAAGTCTTACTACAAGTAGAAGGGAGTAGTGATAGTAATCTACAGTATTGTCTATGTTCCACTACATGAGGAGATGCTGTATTTCCCACATTGAAGTAGCGTACTGACTGTTGAAAAAGGGAAATGATGATGATGGTGATGCTTCAAATTTCTCACAGGCGCATGCATGTTTAATGAAAAGTGGCATCATCAACATGTCTAACGAGATGCAGATGAAGGCTAACATGCAGGACCCCATGCTGACATGACATTCATTTCATGTATTCCACTGTGGTCTCGTCTCATACTGAGCTTGCGGATGCTAACCGTTGATCCATTAAAACAGAGGAACTGCAGGTTACAGGCAGCGTTTTGTGTCTTGTACTCGCTTTGTTCACGGGAGCACAAAGTGCAGCTTCGCTATCGATCGCTCGTCTGTCTCTTTGTGAAGTGCTGTCAGTCTCGCTGTGCAATGAAATTGTGATAAGAGCGCATCTTTAATGGGCTCTGTCGGATGAAAGAAGGTAGATCATGGCAGTAACAAGAACCATGTCATCGCTGATTATACCTGCCTAAAGCATTTCACCATGGACTACCATACCGTAAGTCAATGTGATTCATGTTTGAAATTTTGAACATCAAAATAACCCCCTATCCTTCAGCAATTGCCCGCAATGTCTAAGTATTAAGTTCAGTGTCAAGCCCAACCACTGATTGAGTTCAAATTGACTGAGAGTTGGTTTGTTCATGCAGGTGTTGTTCACTTTAGTTTAGTTTCGCTCCTGCCAATTTGTGTAAAAGTCGGAATGTATGTGCAAACCTAGAGGTTATAACGTTCACAATTACGGGAAATAAATGCATGAAAAAGACATCCAGGTCATAAACTTAAATCAATTCAATGAAAAACAATATGCTTTCGTGTGCCGTGTGTGATGTTTTGAAGCCCTATGCAAAGTAGTTTGTGTCGTTAAGTGAGCTGGCATTCTTATGCCGCATGATGAAATGTTCTTAAGCCCTGACAATTAACTCATTCACTCCCAGCCATTTTCACTAAGGCCATGTATACACGTAGCCGGGTTTTTTGCAAACAAAATATATTTTTCTGCAGCTTGCCCTGTCATCCACACGTCCGCGGGGATTTTTTTTAATTACAAACGAAGGTTTCTAAAAACTCCGGCTAAAGTGAAGATTTGCGTATTTCTCTGGCTTTGCGGTCACCTGTGTCCGTTAGTAAAGTTTTACGTTGTACTCTACACACGTCACTCAATCACATACTGTACCTCAAGTTGTTAAAAAAAAGAAGGGGGGGAAGCGGGAGACCATGTTTGTATATGTGTGTGTGGTGAGTGAGTGGGGGAAAAAAGGTCTGGAATTGGTATGAACGTACTTAAAAATGCATTAATGCGGTTAGCTGTGGATGTTTTCTTTTCTACAAACGTGGTGATGTGGACACTATTTTTTTCTACACCCAGAGCAGAGAAATATCCATTTTTAAAAATACCCTGCTATGTGTTTGACTGATTTTGCAAGGCCCACAGAATACTATTGCTCTAAAAACATGAAACCTACCAAAAGAAAGATTAGAGTCTCTTTTTTTCATCAGGAAAAAAGTATGTTTCTATCTGTTTCTGTTTTGCAACAATTAGCATTAGAATATACCTACATTTCATCATTATTCACAAATCAATTTAGAAATGTGATTAAAATAGCTTTTTTCAACATGGCCCTGGTTGATCTCTTATGCTATGCTGCCACCTGCTGGCCGTTTGTGTAATAACTACCATTTCTTCAACCGTTCTTTGCAGTTGAGAGGCTGCATCAAAGGATTCTGTATGCTCTAGCATAAAAAAACATTTTAAAAAATGTATAGATACGTCTTTGGGACACATAAAACATTTAACTCTTTGACTGCCAGACGTTTTCAGAAAAGGGATGCCGTGGGTGCCAGCTCATTTAAGCATTTTGACTGATCTTTCAAGTTCCACAGAAAATTTTGTGTTTGGACTATGGAAACACACATACTACCAAATGAAAGAGTGACATCTCATCTTTCATCAGAAAAAAAAGTTTGTTTCTACCTTATTCCGTTATTCAGTAATCAACAATAGAAAATGGTTTCACCCAAATGCTCGCAAAATATGTTTATTTACATTCAACAGTGTAACAATTTGACAAAACAATTTGGCAAACTATTTACAAATGTGTTCAACCCTTGTACTATTTACAATTGTGTGGATGTTTCAACTACAGTTTTTCTTTTTGTGTAACACTCCCCTGCGTGCAAGGGGACACCAGGATTTGCACAACAGATTAGTTTCACTGCGATTGCCCCTTCGCGTGCAGACGCTACACTTTCTTGCCGGCTTTTTTTCTCCGGGGAATAGCAAGTATATACTGCAGTGTGTGTTTGGCCATGTTGCCATCAAGTCTACTATCAGGATCATGATACGGTGACGTTACGGTGGTGTTACGTCTGGCTTCCTCATGTCCTTCAGTTCCTATACCAGGTGGTAAGAGATGTTCTGATCCATCTTATCCACTCCATTCATGGTGGCATCGTGGTCCATAACCAGTGTCTTCTCCGTGATCAGACTGTACCCACTCCTCCGATGAATATGCATTGGACCCGGGGCACTCTTCGTCGTCCGATTGAACGTCCGCCTGTGCAGAAGTGCTCGGTTGTGCTCTGCGTTTTCCGGCGTTAGCATCGCTAGCCGGTGAGGCTTCATGACGTGATCATAGCCGCCGCGTCAACAGTTCCAACTTCGGCGTCAACCTCGGAGTCACCACCATCATTATCATCGTCGTCATCAATGTGCTCTTTAGCATTGGTCGATGCTTTTCGTCTTTGAAAAAAATGCTCAAGCGTAAGCTGCTTGCAACCGGTCGCCATTTTTGCTTCCTCAGCCATTCTCCCCTCAACACTCTAGCTCCGCCTCACGTCTTCTACTGACACCTACCCGATCTTGTCCAAAGAGAGTCATCGCTGCCATCTAGTGCCCAAAAATAGTCATTATACTAACTAGATCTGCTTGATACTTTCAGCACAGCTGGCCAAGGCTTTCCTCCACCCGCTTCCAAAAAACCCCCCAAGAAACATAGTGAACGTCTTTTATTGTCTTTGGCAGTCCTCCGTAGGATTTTACTAAACGTTATTAAACGTTTTTGGCAGTCAAAGAGTTAAAATAGAACATATTTGTACGTTTTTGGGAGCAAATGGGTTAATGTAACATTGAAATGTCAAACATAAAAAAACTAAGGACCCCTATCAGGAGTCGTCTGTGGATTGCATTAAAGAGCATGAGAGTGCGTTGCAGCTTTAAAGGCCAGCAAAGCATGACGCGTAGTAAAAGATCAATAAAGATGTAGATGAAACAGCTGTGCAAGAAACAGCTGTGCAACAGTGTACTAACAGGCCTTTGCATGTGCTGTTGTGTTGTCATGCAGGGCACCAGTGACTTCTGCGTGTCTCCTGACAAGTTTATTGTGAACCAAACCAAAGATATCCTCAGTGAAGGTAATTCATTGGAAGAATGCATCCAGCTCTGGAAAAGATGAACATGAACTGCAACATTATCAGTTGGAGTCAAATTAACATATTTGTTTTTATTCTATAAACATTATAACTCCCAAACATGAAATGTCAATATCATCACTTGCAGCAAATGAAAAATGGCTCAATGTTTTTTTGGCCTCTTGATTTTTCCAGAGCTGTACAATGATTAAATATGACCACATACTTAAACTGTGTGTCTTTCTCACCCGGTAGATGTTGCTCACTATTATTTGTTCTGCAGTCCGAATCTACCCAACCCCTTCCAACAGGTACGGACTCCCACACACACACTCATGTTTGAGTAAACAAAGATGAGCTTTCATCAAAGTGCAGCAAGAAATGTGCACCATCACACGTGGAATTAGTTCAAGCGACACATTCGATCCTTTCCCCCCGTTGCTTAACATCTGCCTGAGGGCACTCTCACAAGCAACATGGTTTATTCATTCATAGCTTGCATAATGACGGCTACTGTACACAAAAACAACAACAACATACTCAGAGTGTAATTAGAATGCTTGGTATGCAGATATATTTAAAAAAAAAGGGGCTTCATGAATAAACACGGGTTATATACATACAACTCTGGAATTTTCATCTATTTTCTAAGGCGCTACCACCAAAACTCAGCTGGACTCCAGTTCAACTTAACCCAAATGAGGACAAGCAGAACAGTAAAGTTATGGATGGGTGTTAATGAATACCTCTCTGGAAAATGTTCCATGCTTAACACCCTGTAAAAGTGTCACTTTTATGACCATTTTCATTGTACAACTTTTTTTTAATATGCTGCATTAATTGTGAGCGCGCTGTGCATCTTCACAGCCTTCGAATCCATGACGCATAATTACAGTATTTAATCGGCGGCGGAGCTGCAATTAAATGCATAATTTAGCTTTACTTACGGTCAAATTGTTTGTCGACACGGCACTTCCTTATTAACATTAGGGATGTCGTGATATTTAAACTTCCACAATATCGTCATGTCACAATATTAACTCATTCACTGCCATTGACGGCTATAAACGTCAAAACTTCATTTGAACTATTTCTATTACTTTTTCCCACTTTTATTAACAAGAGTATGAAAACCTAGAAAACTAATTTTATTGTACATTTAGAACAGATGTAAACATTTTTATTAATCGTGAGTTAACTAGTGAAGTCATGCGATTAATTACAATTAAAAATTTTAATCTCCTGATGAGATTATTAAATTTCAATCATAATTAATCGCATTCGCATGACTTCAATAGTTAACTCTCAATTAATCACAAATTTTATATCTGTTCTAAATGTACAAAAAAAAAATCTAGGTTTTCGTACCCTTGTTAACAAAAGTAGAAAAAATATGTTAAAGTAATAGAAATAGTTAAAATGAATTTTTTTTACGTTTATAACCGTCAATTGCAATGAATGAGTTAAAAGCAGCACATCTGTTAAAAATGTCAAGTCGATTTCCATTTGTGCAGTTTTAGCACCCTCTGGTGGTTAGTTTTTTAGCACAGTTTAATTTTCATACAACATGTTTTGGCCCTTCTATGTTTGAAATCCACGCTAATCGTCAGATGAAATGGAATGTAATATGCTTGTGAATCGAGTCAACATGTGGAAGAACTCAATGTGTGCGTGCATTAGCAAGTAAGTGCCTCAATATTTAGTGTTATTACTTATTAGAGACGGTAGGTTGTTTAGTGTGAGTTCTTTTTTTTTTTTACAATATCGTGACTTTTCTAATATTGCCATCACATGATCCTCTTTTATGTATACAGTCACTGACAATCTGCCAGCGCTCGCTAACCACTATGCAGATCCAGGTCCAAGGTTTGCTGCAGTTCTCCGTGCCCGTCTTTCCCACCGCTGAGGTACAACAACAACCAGACTACTGGAAGGTCCTGATTTACTAAGATATCGAAGAGTGTCACATTGCAGGCAACGCTGCACATTAATTGAGGCAAATGCGAAAAATGAATTACGCAGCTATTTTGCACGTTAGGCTGTCGCAATCCAGTTAGTAAACACATGCGAACCATTAGTAAATCAGGCCTTTAGGCTTCTGTGCACTAAAAAACGTACAATACTGTAATCTTTCGTGCTTCTCCCCCTCCCTTTGTTTCACACAGAGAGACCTTTTAGGTATCCAGCGCCTGTTGAACACCAGCGAGTTTAATCTGCACCAGCTGACGGCCTTGCTTGATTGTCGTGGGCTACACAAGGTGTTTTTTTATTTTTTATTTAAGATCCTTCCCTTTTAGTCGTTCAAAGCGCCACAAATGCCACCTTTCAACTTTACATCTGAAGCGGGGCACACACATACCAATTTTTAACATGAAAGTGACCCCACACGACAAGGAAAAAAAAATCACCCAGTATGCTTCCTGCCCTTAAAGTGTATGACATACAGTGAAGCCTTACCAATTTGTGCTTGGCGATTTACAAATTGACCAATTCAATTATCAATTCTTGTGTTCCCCACTTTTCTGAATCTAATGTAAATCCACTGATTTCGAATAATGTGTGTGTATTCTTGTTCCTTAAAGCTCCCATAGTATGAAAATGCACCTTAGTGGGGTTTTCTATCAATAATGTGCATCCCCGGCCTGTCTACAATACAACCAGGCTTGAAAAAAGTCAGTCCGCAACTTCTTTAGCTATTTCCTCCTTTCTAAAATGTGTGCTTTAAACTGGCAGATTAAACTTCCGTGACTTAGTGACGTCAAAAAGCCACGGAAGTGCACTCGACCCAGCCCCCTCGGGTTAGTGGCACCCCCTCTGGTAAAGGTTTGTCACGCCCACTGAAATTTGAGATGCTTTTGACTTTTGGATTCAAGTTTGTGAAAACGCATTTAAAATGACAAAACACACAAATTTACAACTTATCCAATATAAAATTATTCATAGAACATACATTACTCAATATATGATGAAGAAAATGGGACTCTCAGACTCCGACATTTGTCTCCAATGTTTACAAAACACTACAGACACTTATGTTCATGCTTTATGGTTATGTACTCCGGTTATGTATTTCTGGACTAAAGTCTTAGAAAAACTTTCCGCTATTTTGGACTGTAGGATACCTTTATCTCCAAACTTGTGTTTGCTAGGTGACCTAACAACAACTGACTTACCACATAAACAATTTCAATCTACACTTGTAGCCCTTACTATCGCTAAAAAAACAATTCTTGTTAACTGGAAAAATAAACAAACTCTGAATATCGACCAATGGTCTAACCTCCTCATAAATCACATTTTAATGGAAAAAATATCTGCCTCAAATAAAAACCAAATATCAAAATTTATAGAAACATGGTCTACGTATATAGAATATTTTAACCTAATTCCGGTTACTTAATTCTGTCTGTTAGCGAGAGCCACTACATCGTGATAACTTACATTGATGTTTCTGCATCTGGCAATTTATTATTATATTATATTATTAGTATGGGATTTTTTTTTTAATGGGCTTTAGGTGAACTGATGAATACACACACGCTCGCACGCACACACACACACACACACACACACGCACATACACATACTCACCCACATACAAAAAAAAGGGTATATATATATATATATATATATATATATATATGTGTGTGTATATATATATATATGTGTATATGTGTATATATATATGTATATGTATTTAAAAAAAAAAAAAAAAAAACATTTATTACATTTTTTTAATTGATTTGTTGGATTTTTTAAAAAAGAAAAAAAAAAAAGGAGAGCAATGATGATGTCAAATCGAATGAACAATACTGAGCTCTCCTGTAAAAAAAAAAAAAAAAAAAAATGAAATTTGAGATGCTGGCTGCGCCTTTCTTTTTCTCCCCCTTCTCGCAAATGCTCCGTGGAGAGGGGAAACAATGATCAGGAAAAAGTGGTTGCTTCCTTCGTCCCAAGTCTCTGAAAAGACGGTGGATTCATTTTATTTTTGAAGGACGTGTACCGACATAATTTCTCAAAGGACTGTTTTGTTAGTGAAAGCCTGTTCAGAGCTGGATTTGCAAGTTTAAACATAATGGATCGGTCCCAACAGTGTGACACGACTGCAAACGGGAAAGATGTAAGTTTTGTAACATTTTTGATTTAGCCTTCTTTCCTATCCTTCTAATAAGAGATGTGCACCTTCTACCATATTACTGGTGTATTTTTAGTGCCTAAAGTGGGAGCTACATTTGTCGTGTGGAGGTTGTTTGGTTACAAGAGGTCAGATATGATAAAGCAGACGGTGGTTGGATAATATGAAGCAGTTGCGTATTGTTTTGTCAAGATACTGTACAATCCGAGGTGGTTAATTTGCCGTGACTGGCAACTCGCCACCTAGTTGACATGACTTTGTGATGCCAACCGGACGCTAAGTGGTCTCGGTCAGACGGCTTGCACGTTGCGACCGCACAGTGGCCTAAATGTGGACATTTGTGTTCATAACCGCTTGTAAATGTCTACAAGCATTCACGGAAAATCTGAGACATTCACGGCTAACTAACGTTCGCGGGAGATTTGCCGTTTACGGCAAAATAACCATTGCCTAAACATTCACAAACTAACGCTACAAGATAGTCTCTGTAGTAATGTTATGCTACTTTTTCTTATGGTAAAACGTTATGCCACTTTTCCACATATTAAAATAGTTCTCAAATGTGTAAAAGACATGTTTGTATTTTTCTTTTCTTCTGCTCCGTCGTTTCCATTCACAACATTAGCACATGGCGACCAAGACCAAAATCACTGCCCCTTCGAGAGAAAAGGGTGCGGCCTAGGCGTGGCCTGGTGCAACTATTTACATAAAAGTGGCATACCCCTAAAACAGGCTGTTTTAAACAGAGCGTTTTTAGGCTGATTTAGGGACAGCAAAAATATTAGATTCAAAGTCAATTTTGACGAATGCACGTCACAGACATGTCTTTCACACATTTGAGAACTATTTTAGTATGTTAGAAAGTTGAATAATATAAGACCTTTAAAAAGGATAATCTGTCAGTTGACATCCCCAAATCAGGCCAATGCTGACCTTGAACGGAAGAGCCCAAGTGTTCAAATTCAGCCTTATTATTGTGTGTGCAAGTCGTCCCAAGAAGAAATTAACTGCTCCTCTAATTACAGGTCCCTCGTTAAATCCTGTAATAGTGTTCACCCAGCTATGTGAACGCAGCAAAACTCCAAATTACCAGTGTAATTGTCTCATTTCTAGTCACTCTTACTGCAATCTAAATCTTCCAAATTCTTGCATTTAATGTTGTTTTTGCCTGATAGTGAACAAACCGCAATAGAACAGAAATAGTTGGAGTGTGTTTTATAGCCCTTTTTAGTTGAATTTAATTTGGTGTGATTCATTATTTTTTTTTTAGCATTTTTAAACATAAAGCACATTAGGACTGATTGGTTTTCTTTTTGCCTCAAAATATTCTTACCACTTTCAGATAAACCCTTTCTTACATGTCTTATCTGATAGCCGTCTTATCTGTAAGGCTATGGCTAGATTTATACTGCATGCATGCTTCAAGTGACACAATTCAGATTTTTTTTTCACCCGAGTGGCATAATAAGTACAAAATCTTCATGGAATGGAATTGGATATCATCAGATGGGCAATCAGGCCTATTACAAATTGGAGTTTTCTTTTTTTTGGTATTTTTCCTCGGCTTTGCACAGATAAAATTAGACGTAATCCGGAAGTTGCCCCGTTGTGGGATGGAATGAGTCCCGACCAATCGTATAGTGGCATCTCTCATTTACATCCAAATCAAGATGTTCGGCACGCTTGCCGTGCTTGACATTGCAGAAGAAAAGTGACCCGCTGGTATTGCCGCACGGATGATGTCGTTGGCCGCGCATGTGACATCGGCAATTGGAGACCACCTCCCCCAGTTGTGACGCACGGTCGGCGGGGTGCAATTAAAATACATTCAAGATGAGAATGATAGTAATTTGTACAATGATTCACAAGGATTGTCCTACACTGTTGTTATATTTATGAATGAAATATGATGACATCACTGAATCTGCCTGCGCCTCATTCAAATTCACCAAAATCCCGTTGCGCCATCTGCACCACTTTATAGACCTGGTTTTACGTAGTCTCTAAAATGTGGTCTACTTTTGGTCACCAAATGAGAGATGTGCCGGGGGACACGGCAGCTGGAATGCCCAGCAAAGTGTGGTGCGACTACCAAATTCACAAACACGCTAAACTAGACTTTGAAAATGGTGATGGGCCCGTTTTTACACCGAGCGCATGTGCGCCTGTTTACGAAAATACAGCCCTATATATTAAAACACCAAAATGTTCAATGGAATCACGTCATTTTGTCTAATGGAAGTCCACTATCTTAATGCTAACATACTTTGCAAACTGGCATAAACTAATGGAAATTAGCATGGATGCTATGCTAATGATAAACCTTCAAACAACTGGTGCTTTTAACAAACGGGGAGCACCAACACATTGAAGCCGATGAAAATAGTTTAGCTACTATTTATGGATAACAACTGTTAAAAAAGGTTTGTCAGGGACCTGCATCGTCTTCTTGCCCTCAATTATGTTACATCTCCTCCAATAGACCTTAATGGTGACAGGCATGTGGCGGCACATCCGGATGCTACACAGAAGGAGCGTAACTCTAAATTTGGCCTTTGAAAAGCATTTTATATGAAAACTTAACTAACACAGAAGTATTCATATGTGTAAAATGTTTGTAAGTAGTATTAAAAATCTGCAATGAAATGGATGTTGAATGATGAATCATCAGTTGTTGTGTGCAAAAGTGTCTTCTCCAGTTTTACATCTTGAAGGCGTCAAGCAATAGGTCACGTTTATTTATGCCGCAGGACTACCTTGATGCCCTAATGGGCGTTTGCTACGATGGCGTCGAAGGCCTCCTCTACCTGACTTTGTTCTCCCTGCTGGCGGCGTGTGCGCTCTCCGCTATGCTGTGTGCTATTTTCCGAGTGTGGACGCTAATGGGCAGGAGGTCAGCAACATCAGGCAACTAACACCCCCCCACCCACACCCCTCCCTCCTTCAACCCCCCACTCGCAATCCTTATCTCATTACCTTGCCAGATACTCCAGCAAAGTGCTGACATGTGCACTGCCTCTGTACATAGAGACAAAGAGTATGACGACATAGACGAGGAGGACCCATTCAACCCTCAAGCGCGACGCATGTCCTACAACCCGAGGAGGTCCAACATCCACAGCTTCTGCAGCTACACCAGCAGCAGTGGCAGCCAGGCCAGCATCCATCCTCCTCCTCAGGCTGCCGCCAGCGTGCTGCCCGCCCCAGAATACATGTGAGAGCAACACCGAACACCAAGATAGAACACAAAATGATGATTTTCAAATCAGGTTTTCTTTTGGAAGTATTGGAAATACAGTATAGCAAACTCCAGTTTATCATGGGTGATACATTCTAGACCCACATGCAATAGAGGAAACTTGATGATATGATAATTTTAGCCCTCACTTTTAAAGTCGGTCGATCTACGTTCCTGCCCTCACCTATGGTCACCAGCTGTGGGTCGTGACCGAAAGAACAAGATCCCGGATACAAGCGGCCAAAATGAGTTTCCTCCGCAGGGTAGCCGGGCTCTCCCTTAGAGATAGGGTGAGAAGCTCGGTCATCCGGGAGGGACTCAGCGTCGAGCCGCTACTCCTCCACAATGAGAGGAACCAGTTGAGGTGGCTCGGGCATCTGGTTCGGATGCCTCCTGGACGTCTCCCTGGGGAGGTGTTCCGGGCATGTCCTACCGGCGGGAGGCCCCGGGGACGACCCAGGACACGCTGGATAGACTGCGTCTCTCGGCTGGCCTGGGAACGCCTTGGGATCCAGTCGGAAGAGCTGGCTGAAGTGGCTGGGGAGAGGGAAGTCTGGGTTTCCCTGTTAAAGCTGCTGCCCCCGCGACCCAACCCTGGATAAGCGCAATTAAAGACGGAACGGAACTTTTAAAGTATTCCTTAGTGCCTATTGTCACACTCACTGGCACAGGTTTTTTTTTTTTTAAAGGAAGTCAACCCCAAAAAAATTTAGGGGGACAATATGTCCTATTCAGCCCCACTAGTCTAAATACTAGGGGTGGGAATCTTTGAGTGTCTCACGATTCGATTCGATTTCAATTTTTGGGTGTGCGATTCGATTCAGAATCGATTTTCGATTAAGGACGTTTTTTTGTTTTTTTTTTCAAAATTATTTGATTGACAATGATTTTTGCTTTAAATTATAGATGTTCAAGGAATCGTAATGATCTACTGTACTCCAGTCTGACTCGCTAATGCTAATTAGCATGCCACTCGCGCACTTTTATCACTCAAAAAAAAAGGCTCCACGCTGCAAAAAAACAACTTTTATTAGAATAACTTGATCGTGACTTTTTCCTTCTACTCTCTAATGTGGCTACAATTTAACAGTGTATTTGGCCACTGAGGGGCAGTGTGGAACCACACTGCCCCTCAGTGGCCAAATCATAAACACCGCTCCCAATAAAAGGCACACACAAACAAAGGGAAGACAGTATAAAATAATTTAAATAAAATCAATTTTGGGACATTTAAAATAGATTCTGAATCGTACTTAATGAGAATCGTGATTCTTATGAGAATCTTTTTTTTGGCACACCCTTACTAAATACTGTATTTTGGTTAATATTGCATTTGTGGAAGAGGCTATGAGTTAAGCAGCACAATCCAGTTTTTCTCCATCTCTGGGGCGGCCATTTTGCCACTTGCTGTCGACTGAAGATGACATCACAGTTGCTCAGGTCTCAGGTAACAACCAAGCACAGTTCAGCTTCAGAAAACAGGTGAGCTGTGATTAGTCGTTACCAGAGCCCTGAGCAACTGTGATGTCATCTTCAGTTGACAGCAAGTGGCAAAATGGCTGCCCCCTGAGACGGATGGATTTTGCTGCTTAACTGATATTCCACAAATGTAATATTAATCAGAATGTCATGTTTAGACTAGTGAGGTCACATATAACATATTATTGTCAAGAAATGTTTAAAGTTGACTTCCCCTTTAATAAGAGGCAAAGCGTGCTTGCTTCAAGGTGCTTATTCGTGCTAAAGTACTGTAAAACATATACTGTGTATACGACCGAATTAAACACTATACTTTATTTAAAAAACAAAAAGTTCAACCTAATGATGTAACGTCACCTAGCAAAAATCTGATACCTTAATGCTAACATAAAATGCGAGATGCCATTGCTAATGTCAATTAAGATTAATGTTACAGTAATTATAAACCTTCAACACCTGCTACTTGAACACACATGGAGCAGCAACACCAATAAACAAAATATAATAATACATTTTCTGCTCTGTGGGAATAACGTTATATACAACTTTAAACCTCCACCTCTTCTTGTAATGTTAATCTAGTACTTTTTTTTTTGTCTATATACTTTATTTCTTACACATGTTCTGCGTTCCTCTCACACGTTTGTCTTGTACTTTATTATTATTACTTTATTAAGGTGAAAATAGTGTTTTGATGGGTTTACCCTGGCACACTTGTATGCAAATCACCTTTGTAAGGTGCCCATGTCATTTATTCAACGTACCTTCTGTAATACTAATGTTTGCATGACAATTACAAGGTATCTAAGAAGTTTTCAAGGCCGTATGGACGTCTAGTGGTTAACACATCTAATTCTAATTCTAATTTTATAGTCATGTTTTTATGCGTTTTTACAGTTCACAAGCAAGTCTGAATTCGTAGTTGCATGCCTTTAATGTAGTACTATGTTGAAATACAACATGCTGTGCTGCAGTGAGCTCTATCGGAAGAGGTGCAGGGTTTAAAAAGGGAGAAAAAGTTTTAAGGTCAAGTAATTGTTGTATATAAATATATCAAAAAAATTATCAAATCGGCATTGCAAATGGGAATATGTGCTTGTGTTACCGGAATAAATAAGATTAAATAAATAAATTGAAAATGTTCCAATTTCAGACCGTGATACGCATATGTAATTCTTTGTAAGACCTTGGACAAGAACAACAGCCAAGCCCTGGGGTACACCTCTTCTTTTTTTTATTAAAAGGGTGAGTTAGTGTTAGAACTGCTTGCAAGATTTAACTGCTGCCTTACTGCACTAATCCCTCTATCTCTTAAGTGTCTGACCAAAGCCATGCCCTTCACAAACATCCACAGTTCTCAAACATGGCTGTTCATAATGGCAGTAGTCGTGACAGACTAGCTTAAACAAGATAGCAGCGCTAGCAACACTAAGCTAGCATTAGCATTGTGAAGAAGCTGATGTTAGCCACAACTGCTACGCATGATTTAATCATAATGTAGAGTTACTACAACGCTAAATCTGGTCAATTTCATTTGAAACATCTCAGCTGCCTGAGGTCCCTTTGCTCTGATTCTTCTAATTTGCTCATTTTAAGCCCAGTTGTAAACAAACCAGGAATGGGCTTTTTATTTTTTATTTTATTTTTTATATAGCCTATATATTATTAATTTCTCATCTAGATATTCCACTATAGTTTCATTGTGAGTGCACAGCAAATGATTGAGCAGTCGTGCCTTCCATGACTGATTGATTGATTTCTTCAGGTGTGGCAGGTTTCTTAAAAATGTAGTTATAAAATGGGTGCTGCATAGAGCTGATTTTGTTTCCACACATCATTGACTCATGTACTGATGCTTAACAAATATGACAAAAAAGTGTCCACCACCCACTCCCTCATGTAATGGCTGCAATGCTTCACATTGTTTTTCTGCTACTTTCTTTCTAAATATATGTCTTTCTCCCTCGTCACCTCCCAGGAATCAATCCATGCTGTTTGGCGGGAGCCCTCGATATGAGAATGTGCCATTGATAGGCAGAGGATCCCCGCCCCCGTCGGTGCGTTGGCCGTACACTGCCCTGGTGTCCCAAGTGTGACCACAACACCCCCTCGCCCCCCACACACACACACCCTTACACGCATGGCAAAAACACCCTCCAGCTGCAGCAGCTGCTCACTGGCCACAACGTGAAACTAGGAGGAAGCGCAAGTGGTGTAATACTGCCCTCTAGTGGCTCGTGACAGAGCCGTAATTTTCACCAGTGAATTTAATTTGCTCTTAATAAGACAAAGGCATCAAATGTGTAAAACAACCTCCAAAGAGCACACACGACTGCATGGTTGCCTCGCTCGTATGTAATAATATAAATGTTAATCCCAGAGCTGATAGTCAATAAGTGAGTCATGTGTCCCCGGAGCAGCTTCTAAATAATAGATAACGCTGGTAAATCCACACTTTTTCTCCTTTAAAGTGCCCTCTCTCTTTTATAATGAAGCTTCTGTCGGACGGCGGGACCGCATTACTACATTCACAGAATTTAAATGACTTGCAAAAGGCAGACAATGTGGCCCGCTGTTTAAAAATGTACACTCTCTGTCTCCGTGAGATACATTTCAACACAGCCATTAAAGGCAGCTCATACAAGAATAATGGGCCTTATCGGGGAATATCAATGCAGCGGATTGTAAGTGGCTCAAAATGTTACTAGCATAATTGCGTCCCGTGTTGCCTCATATTGCAACATGAGAGGGTCAAAATATTAGGAACGGCACTCAGTATGAAACTGCAATAATAAGCATATTAAATCAATACTACAAAATGGTCTATAGTCTTTGTAAAGACTGAATATCTAATACAGTCCTTAACAATAAGAAAAATGAAATAGTAATGAAAAATATAAGAAAAGTACACCACCATGAAAAATAGCACCATTAAAACCAAATGTCAAAATTTATTTTGTTTTCAAATTGTAAAAGTGGTTTAAAAAATGCCAAAATAAGTAATAAAGCATAGAATAAAAAGTACATAATGAAGCAATAATAACAAAATAAAATTGTTTTAAATAAACGTGAAAAGTAAGGCAAACATGAAAACAAGCTGTTTATTTTCTGGAATTGAATTGTGAATAAATAAATAAATAAATGAAACATTTACAATAAACAATTAGTTATTGAGAAAAACAATCTGAGATGGTAAATTAAAATTAAAGAAAATGCAAAAATTAAAATTAAAAATATAATCCATATTAGCTAATTCGCTGCCACTGACTGCTATAGACGTCAACAATTCATTTGAACTATTTCTTTTAGTTTAACATTTTTTTCCCACTTTTGTTAACAAGAGTATGAAACCTAGAAAACGTAATTTTATTGTACATTCAGAACAGATATAAAATGTGTGATTAATCGTGAGTTAACGAGGGAAATCATGTGATTAATTACGATAAAAAAAATAACCGCCTGACGCCCCTAATTTTTAGTTGTTTTTTTTTAAGAAGGTCAGGCGATTAAAAATTTTAATTGTAATTAATCACATGACTTTAATAGTTAACTCACGATTAACCACAAATTGTATATCTGTTTATAATTGTACAATAAAAACATTTTTCTAGGTTTTCATACTCTTGTTAACAAAAGTGGAAAAAATGTTAAACTAAATGAAATAGTTAAAATGATTTTTTTAAACATATATAGCCGTCAACGGCAGTGAATGAGTTAATAATAAAAAGCATAAAAATAAAACTATTATCTCATGACCACAAATCTTCTTTTGGCTCTCAATACACAGGTACACAGGTGTACCTGATGTTGTGACCAGTTTGTGCACTATCAATCAAACAATCAATGAAATCAATGTAAACCAATGCTGACCTTATCGTTGTAACTTGATGACTTGCATGTATGTACAGTATGTTGTTTGTCTGTAATGTATTTGTTTACCTGTATGTCCGTTTGCCGCTTCTGCTGTCAGGCTTTCGAAGACTGACAATCATAAATCTGCATGAGACTAACCGTTTTGTTTTGTGTT
Organism: Vanacampus margaritifer; assembly: GCF_051991255.1. Lineage (NCBI taxonomy): Eukaryota > Metazoa > Chordata > Actinopteri > Syngnathiformes > Syngnathidae > Vanacampus > Vanacampus margaritifer. The sequence goes on from NC_135433.1 coordinate 22,897,677, forward strand.
TTGTTTTTTAAATCATTTTCTGTTATTAACTCAGACTTTTAAAAACTGTAAGTTGCATGTTTTCATTTGTAATTATTATCATTATTTTTATGGATTGAATGTGCGCCACTCTGCTGTGGGCTCACCTCACCCCTTTTGCTTCTGTGTTGCTGTGCCAAGTGCTTGCTCCTTCCCAAACATGCATGCTTCAGCACACTAGCAATGTGAGTATAGTACGACGCCATCTAAATTGTGTCCTGTCTGCTTTTTACCATACATTGAACCCCTTGTAATATTCTTTATACACTATGTCCTTTAAATCTACAGCTTGTTTGTTATCCTATGTTTTTACCGTCTGGGCCATTTGTGTTCACCTCGCTTCCTTTATTGAACCGTTTTTGTCTGATTTTGTCATCTCCAAGTTTTGTTCTTTAACTCATTCACTGCCATTGACGGCTATAGACGTCAAAAATTCATTTGAACAATATTAGTTTCACATTTTTTCCCACTTTTGTTAGTATGCGATTATGAAAACCTAGAAAAAAATGGTTCATTTATAACAGATATAAAATTTGTGATTCATTTTGAAGTTTAAACAATTAAGTAATTAAACAAAAAAGAAAATATAAAAAAAAAAATTGAGGCGCCAGACGATTATTTTTTTTTATTGTTATTAATCTCATGACTTCAATAGTTGACTCACGACTAATCACATTTTATATCTGGTTTAAATGTACAATATTTTTTCCCCTAGGTTTTCATACTCTTAACAAAAGTGGAAAAAAATGTGAAATAGTTCAAATGAGTTTTTGACGTCTATAGCCATCAATGGCAGTGAATGAGTTAATATTGTGACATATTATTAGTGATATCAATACTATACTGTTTGCAATTGTACAGTTTGCCTCTACAAGAGACTTTTTGGGCAAATTGAAACCCATCAATTTTAATGTCATACAACACACATAATAATATGGCATAAAATCAGAGGTCCCAGGTTAGCCCACCAAGTGGTATGTACGTGAATGTATATGTGTGTAATACTTTACATGGTAAAAAAGGAAAAAAAGCACAGAATATTTGAAAGCTTACTTTTTCAATGTTTCTCCCCACAGTACTCTCCCGGTATGAGGGCGACCTATCTGTCCATGACTGAAGCCCAGATCCGACACTTTGGCACGGACTTCCAGGTGTAGCCTGCGCAGCCACTATGCAAACGTGAAGAGCCGTCTTCATGTGTCCATTCTGTTTACTGAGCCTGCACTCTGCTGGCTACGTGAGGCAGCTACCTCAGTAACGCACACACGCACATGCAATGCAGTGTGTGCCTTTGGCTGTGTTGTGTGTCAAAGCTGTTTCTTGAGGCAAGTTGGCCCTTGTGTTTTTTTTTTTTTTTTTTGCTTGTTTTTGTCCTGTAATCTGGTAGCCTGCATGAGTTTGATTGAGCGAGTGGTTAAATGTGTAGCCTGAGGTTTTTGCTACATCCCTTCACACTGGAATTACGATAACTCCTTAGAAGACCAAGCAGGCCACGACATTAACCTGCATGTCTAACCTGATCCAATACAAGGGTTGTGTCTAACCAAAACTGGACAAGTCCATCAATATGACATATTTTCAGGGAGTATGTGTATTTTCAAAATTGCTAATTCTGTGTTACTTGTAATTAGAATGCACATTTTAAGAAAAGAAACATTACATATGAGCATAATAATCAATGAGTTGGTTATTTATCATTAAGAATTATTTCTCCTGTGTCAAACTGAATTTTGAAATATTAGATTAGAATACTTTTATAAGGCAGCATGGTTCTCCCATTCTGTTGAGACATCTTTTGCATTGGATGACGACATCATATTGTGCTAAAGGTAGAACATACGAGAATGAATATATGATGAGAACGTCTTCAAATGTGTGCCATATTTGGCGGGACTGAATTAACACGGCAGACCGGGTTGAACTATCATTGTGTCATAGTCATATTCCATCAGTGTACTGCAAAGCACAATCACTTGTTGACGTATCATAATTGTGCAGAAATTGTGTGTTTTCTCATGAGATCATGTCAACAACTGTCCAATGCCTTTTTATTGTATCTAAGTAAACTAATGTTTGTCAGCCTTGTGTGATTTTTTTCGTGTCATTTATATCTGATCACTTGCTGGAAAGATGTGCACACGTTACAGGGGTCATTGGTTTATGATGGATTTTTTACGTAAATCGTAATGTGCTGTAATCTATCCTACGATAAAAACATGCAATATAGTTGTTGAATGTTACAATATCGATGTTATTGCAATATTTAACATGTACCTAAAGAAATATTTTTTTTATTATCAAATTAAATAACGTTTTTTTCCTGTAGCAAAATAGGCAAGCTCATTGTATTCGTCGTTAATTCATTGTAATTACCCTAGATAATGTTCAATTATTGGATGGTGATGTATGTGTGATGTACGTTTAAGTTTGCATCTGACGTGTCCAATTCAGATAAAGCATACAATTCCATGTGAAACTTATTGCATGTCTTTGGGATTATACAAATTGCACGGGCCAATATCGATATTTTTTTTATATGTTTCCCAGCCCTGTGTGGGGAAAAAAAAATAATTTCTAGGTCATAAATATACGACACACAAAATACAAAAATGTTTTACCACCATAAACCACTCACTCAGGAAGACCCCCACTCTATCTTCACTCTCTGTTTACCATGCATGCACCACCACCCATATTCTCCGTTCCAGCAGTTTGATTAAACTCTCCCTACCCAAAATCTACACTACTTTTGATCGTTCAATTTAATGTCTCAAAAGACTAGAACACTGCAACAAAAAATATAACTCACCTCATCCATCCCAGTGTCATCTTTAGAAAAGTTAGTGACTGATAGTCATACCATGATATATATATATATATTTTTTTACTATGTACTGCCTTATCTGGATAAATAAATAATTCAGATTAAATGAAACAACTTGGAATTCGTCGTATGTCGAGGACGGTAGATCACAGTTGCTGTCCAGGGTCCTGATACATTGAAGCATACAATAGCCATATGACACTTGATAAAAGAAAGACAGGAACGCATCAAACTGCATAAAAGTTGATGTATTGCATTTTCAAATATTCCTTTAAAACATAAACGTTTGATCTTTTCACTACATTTTACGGCTGTTAGGTTTTCGCGGTGACGGTCTACTGGCATTCGTCTCTTGCCGTAGGACGGAGCAACAAAGCAGGAGACTGTGGTTTATCATGGTCAACTACATCGAAACGACTCACGTTTGGTCCGCCGAGGAGATAAAAATGTGGCGGGGATGTTTCTAAAGAATGGGAAACGTGTTTGGGGGAAAGAGTCGACCCTCCCGCGTGACAGAACAAGACAAAGCCGTCTTGGTGAGCTCATAGCGGGGGAAAGCCGATTAACCCTGCAGTTCCGTTAACATTAGCAACATTTAGCATGTTTAGCATCATAAGGGCAAACTGACATCCACTTAGAATAGAATTGTGTCAAATACTCTCCTTTAAAATACTGTACAGTGGATATAAAAAGTGTACACACCCCTTTTCAAATGGTAAGATGGAGATTGGTAATGGTATGTATAGATATACATATCTATATATATATCTATCTATCTATAGATATATATATACACACATACACACACTCACACACATACATACCGCGTATGTATTTGGACTTTTGTCACCTGGTAGCAATTAAAGCAGCAGAGAGATAAACTGAAGCAGTACCAAAAGAGGATCACCCTCCAGCTGGACAAAGAGAGACTACTGGCCAAGCAGCTGCTAAAAGATGGCAGAAAAGAGTAAGTATGAATTATTGATTTGAGACTGTAAAAACAATTTCATTTGATGAGGAATTTTGTGGGTCAAAGACTGCTGCGTTTACATTTGTGTGGCGATTTTGACAATTATTTCTGACAATAATGAATTTTTCATGCAATATTTTTTGGGGTGGTAAAATTAATATATTTTACTTATATAGCAACTTTCTTTATGCAAAACATGACCCATCCGAACATTTTAAGTCAGTTAAGTCCTGACTATAAAATTCAGATTTTTATTTATTTATTTTTATTATTGTAATATTACATTCTTTGACATTCTGACATTTTCCTATAATATGCAAAAGTATTATTTGAAATACTTATTTTAGTGCAGGTAAAGTACAGTATATGTTTAATTCTTCATGCTTATATAATTACTCCAGTCTTGTATGTTGTAACATTACGGTTTTATTCCCCGCAATATGACTTTCCCCCCTATTATATTACAACTTTTTTCTTGTAAAATTTTTCTTGAAATACAATGTCTTTATTCTCAAAACATTCAACTTGTTATGTTAAAGTTGATAGTGAAATTATGATTTTTTTAATATTACAACTTTGTCTTTTTATATTGAATAAATGACTTTTTGACAATGACAAGAACTTGTCTGTTAGTCTTTTTTGTGTGTGCAATTCTTCAAACTATGACTGTAGACTCATTATTCTCTGTTTCTTTTTGCAGAAAGGCTCTGCTGCTCCTTAAGAAGAAGCGCTATCAGGATCAGCTGCTAGACAAGACCGAAAACCAGATCTCAAACCTTGAGCGCATGGTACGACTTCCCGCGGCCACAGTGGTGCCTTGACTTATTGAGTTTAGTATGTTCCGTGGCCATGCTCGGAATTCAAATCACTCGTATGTCAGATTGAAGTGAATGGGAATTCAATTCCAGAGCCTCTACAGTCGTGTACTTAATAGAACATACAGGAATATCATTGAATACAATGTCAAGAATTAAACAGTATAGGTACAAAGGTATCTATTGGCGGATTTTTTTTTTTTTTAAACCTTTTCTTCAGTATTCGAGGAAATCTCTACTTAGCAATTTTGCTTTCATCTGATCCGAGGCTTTGTTGTGTTTCTATTTTAAAAAAATTAAGGCGTGTCAATTATTCGTTTTTTTGTGAGTATTTCAGGCTCTGTCTGTCTTATGTTGCTATGACCTGTGATGAATCGAAGTTCTTTCAAGGTTTATAACTATTGCACAATTGATGTTAGTTTGATTAGCCTGTCTATGTTGTTTTGCGTTGCGTGATAGCATTAAGCTATCTGACCTCTCTTAACACCTTAATGTGGTTTGATTAAATACACAACGTATAGTTCTGTAGTGTATTTAGTTTTGTGATAAACTTCAACTGGCAGCGGCAAAGAACAACTTGTAGCAAATGTAGCAAGCACACTTGGTTTCTTTCTTTCTTTTTTCTTTCTTTCTTTCTTTTTTCAAAAATTGGTCACTATCTTCCAAACTGTGCTTGTTGTGACATTTGCTGCCATCAATCCAAAGATGTGCTTGCAAGGAGACAAAAAATGTCTGCCGAGCAGTCTTACTGTGGGTCAGTGGGGTCACATTCTTAAAGGGGAAGTCAACCTTAAATATTTCTTGACAATAATATGTTATATGTGACCTCACTAGTCTAAACATGACATTCTGATTAATATTACATTTGTAGAATTTGAGTAATGCAGCAAAATCCAGCCATTTTCATCCATCTCAGGGGGCGGCCATTTTGCCACTTGCTGTCGACTGAAGATGACATCAATGTTGCTCAGGGCTCAGGCTCAGTTGTGATTGGTTGTTACCTGAGACCTAAGCAACTGTGATGTCATTTTGACTCGACAGTAAGAGGCAAAATGGCCACCTTCTGAAATGGATAAAAACTGCTGGATTTTGCTGCTTAACTCATATTCAACTAACAGAATACTGTTAGACTAGTGGGGCTGCATAGAACATATTATTGTCAATAAGTTTTTGGGGGGTTGACTACTCCTTTAAGTGGAGGTCCCAGTATTGTTTTAAAGACAAGAGTGGAATTTTCACTTTGAAATGTTGTTTGTCCGCAGGTTCAAGATATCGAGTTCCTGCAAATTGAGATGAAAGTTATCGAGGGGCTGAAAGTAGGCAACGACTGTCTGAAGAGTATGCACCAGGTAGAAGCGCCACCAAAACTCTTCTATTGAAAATAAGCACCGACACCATTTAATATCTTATGATAATGAATGACTCCGACCAAAGCTTCACTTTGTGCTGATGACGGTGGTTTGTGTTGGCTCACCTTGTTGGAAAATTAAAGGATTAAAAGCGAAGCTGCATATGCTTCATTTGCATGCACAATACTCATGTGCGCAAACACATTCACGTCTTTTTTCAGTAAAATCAATCACTTCTAATATTCACATGTCAATTGTCAAATATTTTTCAATAAGAATTCAGACTTTCTAATTTGTCATATTATGTTCATGTAATATAATATTAATAACAATTTAGACTTCCCTTAATATTGCAACTTTTTATTGGTAATTAGATTTTTTTGTCTGAACAACATGTCAGATTTTTTCTTCTCCAATTTAAATTCAAACTTTTTCAGTAAAACGCCGACTGACTAATTTTATTTCTCATCTATCCTCATTGGTGGCAGATCATGTCTATAGAAGATGTGGAGAGGATCCTGGACGAGACCCACGAATCGATTGAGTATCAGAAGGTAAACGTTCCTTTGTGACCTCCGTTCAAATTGGCGGTCATTGCATTGACTATCTACTGCATAAACATAAGTTTATGTCATGTATTTTTATTGTTATCTATTGTTTAACATATTCTTGGTGCAGCAAATCGATGAAATGTTGTCTGGAGCGCTGACACAGGAGGACGAGGACGCCGTTTTGGCTGAACTGGAAGCCATTACTCAGGTACTGTATATTATTTATGAACTCAATGCAGCTTTAAAGCACCACACTTGGAGAAGATGTTGTAATTATTTGTGGCATGAATTGTCTATTGTTATTTATTAGCCTACATTAACATGCATGCAAGCACAAACTGACAACTGATGCACCGCCAGGCATGGACAAACTTATGTACATGTACACAAATGGTATTAGGTCATTTATCTCACCTTTTTGCTTTTCAAAACAATAATAAATGTTCGGGAATCCAGTGTCGGAACACCAAGTCAAACATAAAACGTGCGTCATTGTGGAAATAACAGTGTTTTAGTGCCGTCCAAACGGGACTTGACAACGTGCCATTATTCTGTCTCCTCTTGACACACGGCACAACTTTTGTGATTGTCTCTGCAGGAAGACTCGTGCCGCTGAAGCTCATTTGCATATAAATATGTTTCTTTGTTGCTTTGTCTTGAAACAGGGAGAAGATGTCACACTTACAGAGGTTCCGACAGAACCGCTACCAGATGTTCCAGAGCTTGCCAACAAAGAACCGGACAGAAGACTGAAGAAGAACATGGACAGAGAGATGCTTTCAGCATAACGTTTTAATACCATATTTCATCACATGACTGACTTGCTTCTACAGTCTTTTGAATAAAACATTCACATTCCTACTTTATGTGCATGTAATCCCATTGCTCCACAAGGGGACGCTCTTTGATAAGGTTATTTGCACTGCTCACGCTTACAAACAGGCCTTTCACATGAGGCATTGTTGCTCTGAATTGGTGTGAAAAATACGGGAGGGTCCCCGCTTTACGATTAATATGTATGTAAAGTGGGCCCTGTCGCTAATGCGCTTCTAGACCATTTATCTAAAAAAAAGAAGTAAAATAGGGACTCCCTCCTGTATGTATTTTAGTAAAGTGCATTTATGTATGCAAAAGTGACTTTACACACCTCCACTAAATTACTAGGAATAGTCTTTTATGTGCTTAATGTACTATACAAGAGCAAAAATAAATACATAAAGTAGTATTTATTGGACCTTCCACACCACTTATTTTAATGTTTAATATCCTTGTAGTTCTACAAAGACCGCCCATTCCAGTGACACATTATAATAAAGCAACGTGTGTTTTGATCGTTTGTACAGTACATAGAGCAGAAAACGTGACGTTGTGCGTACAGCGTGATAAAAGATTGGGAGTCAACTGAAAGAAAAACGTGTGGGCGGCCAGCAATTTACACTTAAACTGGAGGAGGATGCTGCGTTCATAGTCTGTGGGGGGGAAAATCCCTCTCCCGCTTTAAAGTTTCAATCACCCTCCTGCTTGTATTTGTGAATAACGTCATGAGATTTATGTGAAAAAACACCTGTTGTAATTAAAGTGCTGGACAACTAATTGAGTTTGACATCTTTGTCTAACGTGGAACATGGAAGAAATTATGAAAAACCGAGCGTCCTTGAAGGCACCGGCCGGCTGTCAGCTGTACGTGGAGAAGGAAGGTGAGTTCAGTTGCAGTAGGATTTCGGCCGCGCGACATCGTCTCTCAGCCTCACAGCTCCCCTTTCCCTCTTCCACTTGCCCATTTCCTACAGTTTTCACGCGGATACACGTTTGGAGGAAAAATCTTTTATGGTCCTGGCCGAAGATTGCACGATGTCTCGCACCGACGAGGTTCACCGAGTGACGGAAAATGTCTACAAGGTAAGGTGCTGCTTAATGAATAAAGTTTGTGCGCTGCGTTTGCCGGCGACACACTTTAGTTTGTCTGCATAACATGTCGCTTATTCCCCCTCAAATGAGTTCGGAATGCTGCCTTCGTAGTTGGTTAAATGTTTGACTACTCGGCAATTGATTAATTGATCACCTCTTTTTTTTCTCTTTACACAACCACGCACACGCACCACGACGCGCACGGTCCATTTGATAATGAAGGCCCATTTTTCAATCCACTTAGCCTCTTCCCCACCTGTCCACCAACAAAGTGCATAGCTGAGTCCCTCGCCACACTGAGGATTTCAATCCCTTTCCCCTCACCACACACACACCTTTCGTGCTCAAATGGGAGACATTCCAAGAGTTCAAGTGAAGGTTGGGCCTCTTTCTGTCCGTCTCTGTTGCAACAAGTAAACATTTACCCCACGGCCATTTCAACTTGCAAACCTGTTCTGCATACAAAAAAAAAAAGAAGCTTATCTTGCAAACTACAAAGAGAGTAGCAATGCTAACTGTATGAACTATAAACACTTGGTAACAATTCTGCCTGTATTGAACAGTATGTTGAGTATGGGCGTTGTAGTAGTGCTTTTTTTTAAAATGTATTTTTATTTTGGATGCTTAATTAGCCAATGTGTCATGATTATCGATATATGGGCATAGTCAAATCGTTTTTTTTTTTTGATGGTTATAAGATCTGCAGTGCACAGCATCAGAATGACATCTCTACAATATTTTGGTTGCCTAACATAGGAGTACAACGATAGACAATTTAATGTATGTAAATAATGGGCAACAGAATACTTCCTGGTAGTAGAAAGTACTGCTGACCTGAACTTAACTTGTCGCGTTTGGTGTTGCACCGCCAAAAAGTTGTTTTGTAAATAGTTGTTTTGTAAATAGTTGTAGAAACAGGTAGTCACTGTTCCAAACCTCTATCATCGGGTTTGTGCAATAAATTTTCTAACAAATATGTATGTTTGCTTGGGTTGTCTTTAACTCTTTTACCGCCAACAACGTTAAATGACGTTTAGTAAAAACCTACGGAGGAGCTCCAAAGACGTTAAAAGACGTTCACCAAGTTTTTTTTTTTAGTTTTTTTGGGAAACGGGTGGAGGAAAGCCTTGGCCAGCTGTGCTGAAAGTATCAAGCAGATCTAGTTAGTATAATGCCTATTTTTGGCCCCTAGATGGCAGCGATGACTCTCTTTGGACAAGATTGGGTAGGCGTCAGTAGAAGACGTGAGGCGGAGCTAGAGTGTTGAGGGGACAATGGCTGAGCAAGCCATAATGGCGACCGGTTGCAAGCAGCTCACGCTTGAGCATTTTTTTCAAAGACGAAAAGCATCGACCAATGCTAAAGAGCACATTGATGACGACGATGATGACGATGGTGACTCCGAGGTTGACGCCGAAGTTGGAAGCGTTGACGCGGCGGCTATGATCACGTCATAAAGCCTCACCGGCTAGCGATGCTAACGCCGGAAAACGCGGAGCACAACCGAGCACGCTCAGGCGGACGTTCAATCGGACGACGAAGAGTGCCCCGAGTCCAATGCATATTCATCGGAGGAGTGGGTACAGTCTGATCACGGAGAAGACACTGGTTATGGACTACGATGCCACCATGAATGGAGCGGATAAGATGGATCAGAACATCTCTTACCACCCGGTATAGGAACTGAAGGACATGAGGAAGCCAGACGTAACACCACAGTAACGTCATCGTATCATGATCCTGAGAGTAGACTTGATAGCAACATGGCCAAACACACACTGCAGTATATACTTGCTATTCCCCGGAAAAAAAAGCCAGCAAAAAAGTGTAGCGTCTGCAATTGCAGTGAAACTAATCTGTTGTGCAAATCCTACTGCGTCTGCTTGCACGCAGGGGAGTGTTACAAAAAGAAAAACTATTTGAAACATCCACACAATTGTAAATAGTACCACGGTTGCACACATTTGTAAATAGTTTGCCAAATTGTTTTGTCAAATTGTTTTGTCATATTGTTAACACTGTTGAATGTAAATAAACGTATTTTGCTATCAAAAAACACTTTTTCATTGTTGGTGGTAGTGTTTTACAGAAGTAAAGCACTGTTTAGGTGTTTGTGGCATCATTCATTGAAAAAAAAGGTGTCAAATTCACTAGAGTGCATGAAATAATATCGTTTCACAAAAAGCTCTTTTTCTCCGCTTTTTGTTTCAAAACAGAGCATTTCGGTGAAACTAACCATTTTCTATTGTTGATTACTGACGAACGGAATAAGGTAGAAACAAACTTTTTTTTTTCTGATGAAAGATGACAGTCTAATCTTTCATTTGGTAGTATATGTGTTTCCATAGTCCAAACACAAAATTCTCTGTGGACCTTGAAAGATCAGTCAAATGCTTAAATCGGCTGGCACTGACGGCATCCCTTTTCTGAAAACGTCTGGGAGTCAAAGAGTTAAGTAATTCAACAAACATAATAGCTAGCTCTATAGCATTCGATTCATTTCAAAATACCGTGTTTGTACTTAATAAGAGCATCAACAAAGTCAGTTAATTAGCCACTCTGTCAGTGAGCATGACAGAATTTCCACCAATTTATCTATAGAAATGTTACTTACAGACGGTCTCCAATCGAAGCAATTAACCCCACGTAACATCACGTAACATGTCCTTTTCAACTGACCCTTCACACATCCATTCCAAACTATGGCTAAAATCACCACACCGGCGTTTACCCTGTTTTCTCAATTGCTGTGCCTTGACTAAAACTACTGAATGCAGAAAATTCTATTTCAAACTGCTACTGACACTTGTTAATGAAAACGTACACAATGCGCACATGACGTCACATCCACAAATTGAGCTGGGAATTCGAACCCAAATCCAGTCTGCAGGAGTACGCATTGTGAACAGTTAAGGTTTCAAATGTACTAATTAGAAGATGTTTCATTCATAAATGCTCAAATATTAAGGCTATTGTAAAGATATTTTTTGTGGCAAATTGTTACAAAGAGCTTTAAATGACATGGAAGGATTTGTCTACTGGTGGCGCTGTCAGCGCTATTGCCACCTAACCTGGCAAGAGCCAGATTGATCATGTGAATCACTCAAAGGAGTTCTCTACATGATCAATCCATCAATCTGGTACTGCTCCAGTGTGATTTAATTGGGAAAGGCGGGGTATTCAGTACAATGCTACAAGCTGATTGGGCAATGCGGCAACTTTTTGACCAATCACGGCAGTAGATGAAAATGTCGTTCTTCATTCAACCAAGAAACTGTGAGGAATTTTGCGAGAACAGAATTAATTGCATTTGTCCATGTTAGGTTTGTTTGTTTCCCGTGGCCTCTGTGCTTCTTGTTTTTATCCCGCCCACAAACGCAATCTTGCTTTGTGATTGGTCCGAACTGATCGGTGAAAATCAGCAGACTTGGCACAAGATGGATTCTGGGAGGTTTGTGAACTCACAAATCCCGCGAGAATTCATCATGCAGGCAAGGTTAATTGCCACCCAGCAGTATATTGATGTCATGGTGAAAAGGTACATTAGAAGCAGCTCTTGGTGAAACTAGAACAAGAATCTAAACAAACTTGCATTTTTACATCAGTTCAACATTTTTGTCATTGTCATTTTTTTTTGTCTTATGCAGTTGTCTTGCCAGCAAAAATTTGATGTATGATTGATCTTCAGGCGCCGCTAGATGGTGGCAGTGAAATTCGCAATAAATTATGAAAGACAGGTGACTTATTTATTAGGGGTGGGAATCTTTGAATGTCTCATGATTCGATTCAATTCCGATTTTTGGGTCTGTGATTCGATTCAGAATCGATTTTCGATTACGAATGATTTTTGATTCAAAATGATTTGATTGACAATGATGTTTGCTATAGATGTTCAAGGAATTGTAATGATCTACTCCAGTCTGACTCGCTAATGCTAATTAGCTCGCTACCTGGGGCACTTTTATCACTCAAAAGAACGGCTCCAAACTGCAAAAAAAACAACTTTTATTGGAATAACTTGATTGTGACTTTTTCCTTCTACTCTCTAATGTGGCTACAACCTAACAGTGTATTAAGACCGCGTGGAACCACACTGCCCCTCAGTGGCCTAATCTTGTACAAAATGAACAGCGCTCCAAATAAAGGCACACATAGACAAGACAGTATAAAATTATTTAAATAAAATCGATTTTGGGACATTTAAAATCGATTTTGAATCGTACTAAATGAGAATTGGATTCTTAGGGGAATCGATTTTTTTTGGAAGGGGGCACACCCCTATTATTTATTGCCACTCCCAGTTAGTTACCGTTAAATTAAACAAAAAACAAAGACTTACAATAGGATTGATATTGTTGTATTAATTTCTTCATGTTTCATCATTAAAGCAACTGTATCATACTGTATGTATGTGTGTACAGTATGTACACTACCGTTCAAAAGTGGGTCACCAGGAAATGTCCTTTATTTTTTAGAGGAAAGCACTGTTTTCCAAAGACGATAACTCTAAACAAATCAGAAATACACTCAATGCATTGTTAATGTGGTTATTTACGTTATGCGCAAGTAAACGTACCAATGTAGTAATATTAATAGTAATAATGATGACTACACTAGCATATCTAATGGAATCTCCCATCACACCCCTTCACAGGTACCTGAGGGTCATCTCTCAAGTATATTACAACTTAAGTCACTATTAAAATGGATGTACATATATTAATAAACTTTGAGGAATCTCTGAGGCCAAAGTAGACGAGTGAGGCTGTCGGCTGTCCTTCAGGGAGCAGACATGTTTGAGAAAAGAGGTCAGATGAGCTGAGAGTGATGGACCGGTGCCTCTTTTTAGAGGCGTCGGGGGAAGTCGCGAGGCTATTTTTGTGCTCAGTTGATCGAACGTCCCAAAGCTAACACCCTCCGTATGTCCGATGCCTTTATTCCTCTTATAGCTTCCATATGATATTATAGTAAGTGTCCAGAGGCTGAAAGCTGGAGAACGGTTGCAGATTGTGTGTCTAAGGCCTGTCTTGTGGGGTGAAGGTAGCCTTTGACATCTGCAGAGACGTGGGAGCTGACCCAGTGGCATCAACTGCTAAAGTCATGACGTGGTTAATGCTGCAAAAGCATTTTTTGGCGTGTGCTGTAATATTTCGCAGACATAGGCCTAACCAACCACTAGTCTACTATGTGTTTATAGGCTTGTTGATGGACACGATTAGGTCAATTTCAGACCAAAAAGTACCTGGTTGAACCCTTTAGTTCGCATGAGAGATGGGCATGGTACTAAACACTATTTTTGTGCTCAGGCCAAAGCCCTGTCGAAAATAAAAGTCAAAGTTTGGTGGCATCATGGTGCCAATGAACTAGGTTCAAGTGAAGTAAGGAACTTTATGTTGACATGCCAGAATGCGGTTTATTTAAAAAAAATCAGTCCTTGACAGTGACAATGTTGAAGGTAGGAGCTTCATGTAGACAGGCCATAACTCCGTCAAATAGAAAAACTGTGCTTTGGCGCCAACTTGTGGCATCTTTAAGCAGTTCTAAAGCCAATTGGGGACAATGGGGCTTCAATTACTTGTGGATTTTCACTATTTGCAAGACTATTTGGAGCACAGCGTACGAGAATAACATTGGGTGAAAAGCCACACTGCTTCACCAAGTCTAAAGAAAAAATCCATGTTTAGTTTTTTTTTTTAACTGTAAAATACAACCTTATCGAATGTTTGTTTAGTGCTTTTGCCTAACGTGATTGAATGAGATTCAAAACAACGAAAATGATAGCCGAAGCCAAGCAACCCACGAACAACAATTGATTGAAAGCCTTCATCGGGCTTATTATTGAGTAATGCATTCAAGTGCTTATAAACAAAGAGTGTTTATTAAATGTCTCAACCTGTCCTTCATGTTATTCAACTTGTTTATATAAACAATGATTGTTCACCATGAGGACAATGCGGCATTTATAGTCGTCTTTGGATGGATGAATCACAGTTTTTAGGTGGCTTTAATTTGAGTTCATTAAATTTGATTTAAATATTAGTAAAAATAATCGTGATTGTTTCTTCCTTAAGCAATGAGGCTCTTTTAGCCAGCCCAACAACCGAAGGAAGTCAATGACTGAAAAGGCACAGTGACAAAAAAATGTGCAACTGAGGAAAAAAAGAAGAAGAAAAAGACCACTTTGACGTGCACGCAAAAGGAAAATGGAAAAGCTTTACAGTGAAACCAAAAGCAAAAACAGTGCAGGTTGTTAAAAATACATGTTGGTGTGGACGCCGCCTGTAGACTTGCGTGTGTGCTTTTTCCACCAGCTGGCTTCGGGTTTGGGCGGGCGTCTGCAAGAAGCGCAAGCCTCTTAACGTGCCTGCGGATGAAGTCTGAGCACTTGACCCAAGAAGATTAATCGGGCCCAACAAGGAGAAGAATAGAATTGCGCGGCACAATGCGGCCTCCGTTAGCTCCTTGGGTTAGCATGCTTTTGATTCAGGCGGCGCAGGTATTCAAACACACCCAGGCAGGTAAGGGAATATTAAGGTGTGTCCTGCCGAGATCAGCCCTCGGGACAACATTCATTTTTTCCCATGAAGCCACTCCCAGTGTCAACACGGCCTGGAACAGTGAAGACGATGCCAGTGTGTTCTGAAAAGAAAACAAACGCATGTTGGACGCTAGCTAGGAATGGTAGGCAGGGGATACTCTTAATCCTTCATTACATTTGCCTGCTAAAGGTTTTAGAAATGCCTCATTGTTCACTTGGATCATAGGCATCTGATTTTTGTCAATTCTATAAGCTGTGATTAAAGCAACACTAAGGAACTTTCAATTTGCGTTGATTATGGCCGCGCCATGTGGACAAAAGCGGTATTGTTATGTTTGTGGTCTTAGTGAAATCCGGGCCAATGTTGATCCTTGACTGTACTTTCATCCGGGGTAGCTTTTGACGTATGTCATAAAGCAGTCAGCACATTTGTCGTTTTTTTGTGTGGCAGTGTTCCTACCATCCTCCTCAAAGTTGTTTAGTGCCAGTAAAAACGATACAGACCCCCTCAGGCCATGGCAAAGGTACCATTCAATTCGTTTTAAGTCCACGTTTCATCAGAAGAGTTATGAAAATATTTCATTAAGGTTGAAAAGTTCCTTAGTGCGATTTTATTGTAAAAATCCTAAATAATACCGCAAATAAATCTTGTGAGTTGACTCATATTCCCTTATTGGGATTTATTTATTTATTGAAATGAATAGAAAAAATAAAGTAAGCCAACATTTTGTCCACATCAAGATTGAACTGGCTGAGCCTGTATGAACATCTTGCTAACCAAAACAGCAGCACCGAGTGACCAAAGTACCTAAACAGTCTCAGTAGTATTTACTCAACTAATAATAAAATAATAAATGTTGATGAAATATTATTTTCTCATGTAAACATACTTCTTTAAAAACAAAATCCCGCAGCTTCCCCACTGTGCCAGTGTGTTCCGTTTCTCCATGATTTTAAACTCTACTAATTGTAATATGTGCTTGCAACAATGTTGAATATTATTCCATAAATCCCACCGCATCTCGTATACTGCTTGGCCAACGTAGAGTCCCGCTTTCCTTACCATGATTACCGGGGGCGGAGCCTGAAATTTGTCTACAGCGGCATGGCAGCCTGGATCTCACCAGCTTGTCACTGCTGTTTTTGTGGAAGCTGAGCCCAGAATGTGTTTTTTCAAAAAACAAGTGCAAAGGCACTAAAATCATTTCAACTCCCGAAGGCAGCACTTGATACGCTATACTGTGTTTATGTGGCCCATGGACACGGTTGCATAACCGTTGAAGTAAATAATAGCTTGTTGGTAAGACGCATTTTTACATACGATTTACATTAGAGACTCAACTATTTGTATCTATGGCATAAACAATTCATTTTCTATGTATCCTCTTTTTCAATTCCAAACGATCAGCAGGCCAATCCCTCCTAACAAAATCCATGCGAGCTCTATTAGGGAGTGATACGTTCGTTTCATAATGGGCTCCTCTGTCAGTCCAACTCAACTCTGTGTGTTGAGATGATGAGAGGGAGGACGACGACGACGCGGCTTCGCCAGCAGCTCATTTGGGAGACGGGAACAGGTGGTCTCTTAGCAACAACGCGCCATTATTCTTACACGCGCCTTTGTGTCATGTCGACGTGCCAAAAGGCTTGCGGTTGGCGAGCGGCTCTAGCGCCAAATACTCTCAAAGATTTTTGGGTGTGTCAGCTAGAGTCGCACTTAAAGCGAGAGCTCGGAGCCGCTGTAATTGGTTTAGTGTACGCCCGCTTTATGTGTTTGCTACCCCGACTCCCCTGTTGTCTCGCCTTTTTTAAACCGTAACTCCAGGGTCCTCGAAAAAAATGTGCTAATTGTTTTGTCATTAATTAAGGAAATAACTTAATGTGGGTACTGGCACACAAATTGAAAGCTCTGAAATGATTGTGACATAATTTAAATCTGACACCTTGGCATACAAGTAGATGAGTCATAGAACTAAAGTCTTGTGACCCCACTTTTAACTTTAATGTACATGAATTTATCCTTTGAAGGAAGCATAAAGTTGTATTGATTGCAAAGTCAGTTGGCATCTTCATTACTGCCATCCATCCTCAACCACCCACTTGATTGCAGCCACCATCGGTGAGGGGTTTAATATGATTATATTTATTATCATATTGCTTATAATTATTCATTAATCATTTTCTTTATATCATACATACATTTGATGATACACTATGATTATACAATAGAACAATAATGAAGTACCCGTACTTTTGACACCGCTTTCAAATCCTGTTTTGAAACTTTGTTAACCAACAACGTGACTAACCATGTTTTGAACAGTGCATATTCAATGGTTGGTTAGCTAACTTGAAAGTGATTAACCAGTGGTTAAAAATTGAACAACCGGACGTCTGCTGACAATATTCTCACTGATGAGTTTCTCTGCATCATCGTTCTTGGACTGTTTCATACAGTCCAATTGAAAGTCTTTTTACGCTCGCTTTAAGCACAATTGAAACTATACTAGCAGCGAGTTCACAAGAAATCATGGACTCATCACATGTTTGAGAACATGTGATGAGTGGCCAGTTTTGTGATTATGTAATTAGGCACAGGTTCATGATTGGCTTTAAAGGAGGGGATGCTAGTTGTGTTACGGCATTTGAAATAGAACCTTTTCGGACCGGTTTTACATAAAAAAATTACAGATTCGTAGAGTTTGTATTCAAGATCAAATAATGCGTTGATATATCATATAGGGTGCTCGTAGGTGTGGCTCTATTTTTCTCTAAATGATGCATGTCGGCTTTTGCACTTGAGCTTGTCTATTGGTGAAATGTTGACCACTTTTGACATACTGTACCTTGGGTCAAAAGTTTCCAACATGTTTAACTCACTGCTTTTGCAATGTATGCATGGGTGCCATGTCTATGGCAATGTTCACTCATTCACTCCCAGCCATTTTCGCTGTTCTACTGGATTTTGACAGATTTTGCAAGACCCACAGAATATTGTGTTCTATTGCTATAAAAACATGAAACCTACCAAAAGAAAGATTAGTCTTTTCTTTCATCAGGAAAAAAAGTACATTTCTATCTGTTTCTCTTTTGCAGCAATTAGCATTAGAATATAGTTAAGTTTCATCATTATTCACAAATCTATTTAGAATTGTGATTAAATTAGTTTTTTTTTTTTTTCAACATGGCCCTGGTTGATCTTTTTGCTCTGCTGCCACCTGCTGCTGTTTGTGTAATAACTACCATTTCTTCAACCGTTCTTTGCAGTTGAGAGGCTGCATCAAAGCCTTCTTTGTGCTCTAGCTTTAAAAACCAACAACATAAAAAACGTATAAATACGTCTTTGGGACACACACATTTGCAATAGAACATATTTATATATTCTTGTGAGCAAATGAGTTAAGTGCCATTGACCCTGTGATTGCATTTCACTGAACTCCTTTCTTCATTTACAATGTAAAACTGCTTCCACCCATGTTGTGTGTTTGTTAATGAGAATTAAATATTAGGAACGCACCGAAATTTATTTTTTAGGCCGAAACCAAAAAAGAGAATGCTTGGCCAAAAACCGAAACGCCCAATTTTTTTAATTTTTTTTTTTAATCATGCTTTTATTATAATTATTTAAAATTATAATATTATTATAAAATATTTAGGCCTATTTAGCACAGGCATTTGAACAAAGCACAATATAAATTTAAATGCGTCCACACCACAGACATCAGAGACATGTTGGCGAATGGTATTATTAAAACACCAAACGCCGGGTGAGTAACTAAGCATTTTTTGGCGGTGCAATTGCACTTAATAGTCAATGTACGGTACTTTGCACCGGCGGGCACGGATCGGTGCGGATGACGCATTTGTAGGCTATTTGGAGCGGGACATGGTGCGCCACACTAAAATCGGCACATTCACTCGTTCACCAACGTTTAAAAATAAATGCATTTCTTTGCACCAGCCAATCGGCTTTGGGAACGGACTGCAAAGTCACACACGGTTTCAGATCTGTAGCCAACCGGAGATAGTGGCAAGTGTTTACTTGTTTAAAACTGTTGATAGCAATAGTGCTAACATCAGCTAAAGTATTTAGCACGGCCACCAGAATGCAAGTGGAAAAAGTGGAAGCGTTCGAGGGGTTCTTATCAAAGAAAAAAAGGAAGGCGCTGCAGGAGAAAGAGTGGCTCACCTTTAGTGCAGTACTCAGTAGTGCTCTCTTTTTTGACATAGTTTACCAAGCGACCCTCTCCTTCTCTGGTGTGCACAATGAAGCTGCCGGTACTCATAAAACATTCACTCCCGTGTTTGGTGTTTAATTCAAACAGACACTTGCTTGCAGCGTTTTTTTGTTTGCTTGCGTCGCCACAATATCCTCTTTCGGCTTGAATTTTATTTCGGCCAAAATTTTCAGGTGGCCGAATATTCGGTGCATCACTATCAAATATGCTTGTTTTAAAAAAAAGTTTCTCAATAGAGTGACCGAATCACTAAGTTGGCAACGTCGCCCGACAGTGCTTTCGTAAACAAGTTTGTCTTTGTCTGCAGCCATGTTGTTGGTGCATGCAGTTCACATCAATAAACAACAACAATAAAACAACAACAAAAAAAATCCTAGGTTTTCATAACTCTTATTTACAAAAGTGGAAAAAATGTTAAACTAATAGAAATAGTTCAAATGAATTTGATGTCTATAGCCGTCAATGGCAGTGAATGAGTTAAGGGTGAAATGTTAAAAAAACACAACAATTTCCATAGCATGAGTGCAGTTCTTTTTTTTATTAGCATTAGAACATTAAGAAAAAAAGTGATTCCTAAACCCAAAAGCTCTGCCAGAACTGAAGACAATGACGCCATCCATCACTTTATTGACCCCACACTGCATCATGAGGGCCTCGCGGAGCACTTAATGGAGTTGAAAAAGGCTCCGGAGCATCTGCCTGCTCGAGTGTCGTGTTTGGGCAAGTCGGTGCCTGTTGTTGTTTTGGTGTGGTGGGGGCTAAGTTAAAATGATTGCTTTACGCGCCGCAGGAACTCGTCCTCGACGCCTTGCGGAAAAGCACATTTGTTCCCGATGAAGAGCGAGGATGACTGCTGCTCCACACGCCCACCTCCTCTGCATTACAGACTTTATTCCTTTTTTTTCGTTCTTTTTTTAAAAAAAAAAATTACCCATTACAAGGACAGACGCCGAACTTGTATACACTCACCGCTGTGTCGTTGCCACGCTTCTTTTTATGAGCTTGATGGCTTACCTTGACCCCCACCCCTCCCCTCCCCCCGTCATTGCTTCATATAGACTGTGCGGGGGCGGATGAGAGAAGGAGGCGCTGAAAGAGAGTGAGGGAGGGGGGACGATGGAGAAAACTCAGCATCCTTGTTGAAATAGTCTCTAATTACTGTGGTGGTGGAGGCTGAGGCTGTAATTACGCGGGGCAGATGCTCAGCCCTGGCCGTGGCAGCGGACGGTGGCTTCACATTGCTGCGGTTCGCCGTTACTAAATTTCACCTCCTGCAGTCACCAGGCATGATCTCGCCCTTTGGTGCGGTCTTGAGTGCCACTGGAGACGCCCTTTGTGTACAAGTAGTGCTTTGCCACCATCTTGTGGCATCTTGGTGCCAAAGAAGTTAGTTGAAGTGAGTTGAGGCACTTCGACACTTAGACAAGGTAGTGCTTTTTCGCCATTCCACAAAATATTTTAAATGATTATCTTGGGGTGTGTTAAGACAGGAGTGTTTATTTTTTATTTAGTTTTGTGCCATTTGAGGCAGACAATCATAACTAAATGATTTCCCTGCACAGTATCAAAGGTGGTGATCACCACATGTGGACCAGTTGCCGCATGTTGTTCGTTCCCCCCGTCAACCAATACAATTCGGCGCATGTCATTCGTTCCCTGTCCGTCCTTGACCACCAGGCTTAGCAAGTTTTCCGGGGCAAACCCTGGTAGCTTACTTGGTAGTCCAATATGATGGCAACCATATCGTAAAAATATACAAACAAAAGTCTTCTATCTTATTGATTGGGCTGGTGATATCATGACAATGATAAACTATTGCTTGTGGGCAATAAAACTTTGGCATTTCAATGTCTCTGGTGAATGTGTTTGTAGTGCCGCATTTGTTTAACATTGCATTCATGCTATTTTTCAAAACCGCAGCGTGATGCATCAATAATTCATTAAAAGGCAACTTCTAAAGCCGCCGTGCAAAAGTGTGAATGCGTCTAACGATGTGTTTTCGTTGCATTTGATAGTCGGAAAGTGAAAACGGCAACGTTAGCCCATGTTTATTTCCTCCCGCCTCCTTTTCGTGGTTCGTTTGTTTTTGCGCCGGTCCATAGTGGGTGAACATGGTGGAAGAACCGACAAATAAGTCTGGGTTGCTGTGGTAACCGGTGCCAGTGGATGCTTTTGCCGAGTGGCTGATGCCTGCCTGAGGGTGCGAGTGAGTGAGTGAGGGTGCTGTCGTTCACACTGGCCGTATGACAGCAGAACAAACAAATGCAGTAACTAAGTCATAACATGTAATTCGGATGTGACGACAGTGAATTTAAAAAAAGATTAAACTTTCACCACCATAATCCAAGTTAACACGGGCACATTATTGAAAATTGACTTTAATTTCTTGTCTTTGGAGTGACTGCTTAAAGTGTACCATAATTCATAATCCTTGTGGGAATTTTGATGAAAGCTAGTCAGAGCAGCTATTAAAACATCTTAGAACTATTTTCAATTTTGAAAAAAAAAAGAAGTATTTTATGTCTCCATTTAAGTGCTTGAACAAAACAAATGTGTTTTCCCCTCTCTTTCAAATGGACGTGTTGACTTGGAGAAACGAAGACCAGCCTCACTGGCTGCCTCCAGTCTAAACACAAGTACCATTAACATTTTTAGAGCACACTTGTTGAGACTCAAGTGATTTATTCGATCAACTCAACCAGGCTGTAAAACTCTATAACGGAGCCTTGTATTTAAAACATTGGCTGTTGCCCAATCACGAATATAATCAGTTTCAGGTTCTATTTTAAGTAACATTTTAAAATGATCAGTTAACCACTGTAAAATATAAAAACACTTAATTGATAAAAGTATCATGCAAATGGAGGTTGCATTGCAGATCTGCCTAATTTTTAAAAATCTTGTGATGCTGAAATGATTAATTGATTAACTTACAAAAGAGTCTTAGCAAAATTTCTCCCTCAAAGATTAGCCGTGATCATTTCTTTACATGGTGTAAAGTTACTGTAGAGTTGAAAGTTTTTTGGAAAATACTCTAATTGCAATTTTGTTCCTCTCAATATGGCGGTTGCAATTATTTTCTTCTATGTTATCTTCCCATTTGTTTAAATGTAATAAATAAATCATTGTTACAATAAACTATATCAGATTTATTATACATAATGTTTTGGTCTTATAAATTAGTCCTAAGCTAAAATAAAGGCAAATGAATCTAGAATTGTTGTGAAAGACACGACTTCTATTGGAATTTTTTTAACATCCTAAACACTTTGTAGTCTTTAATTGTTCACATACGAAAACTTGACAAAATTCTACCAAACAAGTGTGGCGTATTGTTGAGCCAAGACACAGATTACAACACTAATGCAAACAAATCATTATCCAACTTTTCATGAAACAATAATTTGTAAACATTTGGATTGCACTTAAATACTAAAATTATCTAGACCCTATGTAAATAATAATATATATTTTAAAAATAATAATTATAGCTTACTGACTGACAATACTACCCCCCCCCCCCCAAAAAAAAATAAAATAAAATAAATAAATAATTGCAGCCTTTGCTATTTGAAAATAGCATTCTACTACGTTGTGTTTTCACTACACTCGAATTCGATTAATTGTTCAGCCCTACCACTCGGCCCTAATAAATACTTCCTAATAACCTGCCCACTGCTTTTTAATCTTCCTCTCTCAGCAGCATTAGTAGTTAAGTCCATCTTGCCGTGCTTTATTGTTATTAACGTCCACAATCCTTGTTTCAGGCGAATCATGCTAAGGTCTCACTTCAACTTGAGTGGAGTGCTGCTTTTGATTTATTTATTTATTTATTTTCAAACCCTCCCTGCTGGGTTTTTCCTCAGGAATATTCTGCCGTGGTCATCTGCGTAATTGGACACACGCCACTAATCGATGGGAGCTTTAACAACTCACTTTAATAACGGAGGAGAGCTCGGCGGCAAAAAGCGCCTCGTAGGCAAACCCGCTCGCACTGTAATATCGTTCTCATGCTGTCGTCATCGCTTTATAGAAATCTGTTCTCATTTTTCTTGGGCTGTATTATGCAGCGACGCCTGCTTTGAAGTAATGGCCTCAGATGCCCAGAGCCTTCGTACCTCACCTTAGCCCATGTCTCAAGTCAAGTCGAGTTTCATGTCTTTTATTTTTGGTCACAAGTCATCAAAACGGTGACACGCATCCAGGTCGCAATAACTCAAGTCCCCCGTCTCTGGTTTTGTTGTTGTTTTAACTATTACAGCAGTTACTATCTTTTGACTCTTGTGTGACCGTCCCTTGAATGTAGACCTTTTACTGTTCAAATTGCCTCCGCAATAAATGAAGCTTTTATCGACTATTTCACGATGACGCCGCGCACTTCTTGGGTGGTGCTCAAGCAGTAAAAAACCCCTTCCATGCCATTTGACCAGGGCACAACAAGTGTGAAAATGGCTTCAATGATGATTTTAGCTTTGAAATGTGTGAAGCATCAGTCAAAAAGATGAGGCAAATTTTTTTGAGGGGAAAGACAAATTAATTGACTGTTCTGCTGCTCTGATAAATGGCACAGATACTCTTTTTTTCTGCTAAAACGGATCGCGCGCTGAAGAGCTGGTTACGTTAGCTACCAGGCTAAGCTTGTGTTTTTCTAAACTACAGTTTTTTTTTGTACAGTGCACATGACGATGGCGACAAGTAGACAAAAATACCAAAAATGTGTTGCTTAATAATGCAAAATCAATTTTTATCGAAAAACTTATTAGTTGATTATTGATAGAATAATAATTTCTAACAATATCCAGTAGGTGCAGCCCTAGTTTAGTTCCCTTCAACTCATTCACTGCCTTTGACAGCTATAGACGTCAAAAATTCAATTGAACTATTATTTCTATTAGTTGAGTTTTTCCATTTTTGTTAACAAGAGTATGAATTTTTTTTGTACATTTAGAACAGATCTAAAATTTGTGATTAATCGTGAGTTAACTAGTGAAGTCATGTGAATAATTCCGATTACAAATTTTAATCGCCTGATGCCCCTAATTTTTTAATAATCCTTTCTTCTTTTTTCTCTTAAAAAAGAAAAGAAAAGAAAAGATTATTAAAACTTATGGGTGTCAGGCCAAGGACTATTTTTAATCGCATGACTTCACTAGTTAACTCACGATTAATCACAAATTTTATATCTATTCTAATACAATATAAAAAAACCACTAGGTTTTCATACTCTTAACAAAAGTGGGAAAAAATATTAAACTAATAGAAATAGTTAAAATGATTTTTTTTTACCTCTATAGACAGTGCATGGGTTAAAAATTTTCAAGTATTTTTTTTCGATCCCCCTTTAAAAAAAAACATTCACTCACAGGTTCTGATGGCATATTTAGATTTCTTTTTTTTCTTCTTTTTTTAAGGAAATTGAAACCAAAAAACGACACCTTTTAGGCTCTATAACCCCAAACACAGCAAACCAAAGAACAAATATTCTAAAAAGGTCTGTAAGAGTGGCAACTTTAAAACTTACATGAAGTCGCACAATGAGGTCAGTCTATTTTCTGGTGCATGTGATCCACGGCATTTTGGCAGGAGACAGGGGGGATCAGGGTTGGGTTGGGGGGTGTTGATGGCGCTGGGACGGAAGTGGCAAGAAGGAACAGATGAGGGCACGCTGGCGTCTGATTGGGCGCAATGATTGCCACCGGTTGCTGTCAGCTGGTGTTTGTACCCCATTTTGCATGTGATTACCATGCGTGTTCTGTGACACATGAGCACCTAGAAGGCTCGACTGATTAGCATCCCGTGTTTTGAATGGGCATACGTTCAACGTGTGATGACCTAATTTTAGTTCCAGCAAACGGAGGTTTGTCGCTGACTGAGTGATAAATGGTGTTTATCTTTCTGATGATGTTCTAAAATGCCACTGCAAATGGGTGTTGGACACATTTTTAATTGGCTGATTTTGTGCTCAGTCAAGCACAATTGAGGTCTCCTGGTGTCAAGAAACTGTGTTGAAGTGAGGGGAAGAGATTAAGTTGGATAGGCTACTGTTGTGTCTGAATTGAAAGTAGTGCTTTGCCGCCATCTCGGTGGCAAGGGAACTATGTTGAAGTGAAAGAAGATTAGATTAGATGGGCCAAAGCCTTGTCCAGTATTGATTGGTGCATTCTTGTGGCATCTGTCAACAATTCTAAACCTCTAGAGGGGCATCAATCTCTTGTGTTTTTCTTTTCTTTTGTCGTTTTCTTTGGCTTTTTTCTTAATTTGACGGGCAATGGCAGTTACAGTAACGCTTACTGACGATGGCTACGGTTATGCTAGGCTATGTTTTGTCTTGTGAAGATTCTCTCCTCCCCAATTTTTGCTGATTGCTTTTAGATCCTCTTCACCGTTGTGAATAGGGAGGAATGCTTTTATTCTGCATCTTTTGCATCACTTTGGTCTCTTTCTCTCTCTGTGGCCCCATTTCCCAATTAGCCGCCACAATTAGGCTAACAATGTAGCACAAGAGAACTGGGATGACAAATTTAGCCTGGATGACGGAAGAAACTACCTCCCGCTTCCCCTCTGGCGTAGTCTCATTTCCTTCGAAAATGCATCGTGTCTCTCTCTCTCTGTCTCTGTCTCTCTCTGTTGTCTCTCTCTGTTGTCTCTCTCTGTTGTCTCTCTCTCTGTCTCTCTGTTTCTCTCTCTCTCTCTCTGTTGTGTGTCTCTCTCTCTCTCTCTCTCTCTCTCTCTCTCTCTCTCTCTCTCTCTGTTGTCTCTCTGGGGGGTTAATTTTGTGTGTGAGCGTGATTGAGAGATGCGTATGTGCATGATTTAGTTAAAGTCGTCCAGGCAAGTGTCGGCTACCTTTTGGCTTCTTCAGTGGGGGAGTGTGCCGTAATGATGCCATGTTATGCAATCCTCCCACTGCTTTAAAACGCCACCACTTGTTATTAGAAAAGGTTTGTACGTGTGTGGGCGTCTGCACGACTACACACACGTGCACACACACGCACGGCTTCTTCATCAGTCACCTCACATTAGAATGAAGTAGAGCGCAGCGTCGTTTAGGAGTATTTCCCTTAGTGAGGTCCTGAGGGAGGTCTTTTAATCTTGGTAAAGTCGACAGGAGCGCGGGGACACCTTCGTATGTTTCTTCTTCTGCCTCAATTCGACTTGTTTACATGCTAATGGCTAAGCTAGTTTAGAACGGTTGAATAACAGGTGGATGAGTGCAAATAAGATGGAGGCCACTAGGGCTGTGCGACATGAACAAAATTCCATATCTCGATATTTATGCCATTATATGATAATGATTTCAATGAGTTTAAGCTCTTTTTTTCTCTTTCTTTGTCATTTAAAAAGCCAAATCTAAATATCAAAACGATGTGCAATTATTATTTAGAACTTACTGGCAATCAATATAACTGAAAAAGTCAACAAAGAAAAGAACAATATAGGCCTTCTTATATGGAAAAAGTGCTGTTTTTGTTTTAATAAACAAAGTAAACACAGTCGTCAACATTGACAAGCTCAATGTTGGTCTCAGGCCACTATTTTTGGCTCCTTGTGATGATTTTCTGGATGATTTTTCTCCCTGTCTTATAAACACGGCAGGTGGAACCTTATTCATTTTGTCTAATTAAATCTGCAAAAGAAGACTGTCAGCAATGTCAGTGGAAGAATTTTGAGGTTTCCCCTTTGTGGTACATGAAAGAATCACTGCCTAGGTAGGTACAGTTCAAGTCAGTTGTCGTTAACTTTCAGTATATGTGTTACTCTTCAATTATTTAGTTACAGTGTTGAACGTTTATGGGCAATACATTTTAAGCTTAGTGCTAGTTTAAGCCATTCAGAATGTTTCCATGGTTTACAACAATATCAAATATACTTTTTATGAATAAACCCTTTGTCTCATTTTTGGGGCTAAAGCCTTTTAATGTTTGTCATTCTGGTGTCGTTTGGAGAGCGATGTATTTCTATAGGTGGTATTTTTCAGAAAATTCTGTAACCGAGGCCTAAGAGGTTAATGATCATTTCAAAGGCTGGCCATGAAATATGGAGCTGAGGTGCCTGTTGGTCGTCACTCACAGCTTTTTAATTTCATTCTTGAATTCAGTTTGCTTTTGCAGTGAGTGACATGGCTGGGTTCGTGTGACATGACACCTAAATGTTCACGTTCTTTGTTCGTCTTCAAACAGAATCCTCAGCCTTTTTCCCCATCCTTAATAATTGTAATTTTACATTTAAAAAAAAAAACGAGAAAAGAGACAATTGCCCGACAGCTCTTGGGGTGAAGTCTGGTTCTTTCCGTCTTGGAGGGAAGAAGAAGAGCGGCGCTGACAAAGCTTCTTGTAATTATCTTTAACACTTTGCGAATGAACCAGTGATTTTTGGGCTGTGCACCGTTTTGTGGAAAACACTACTTCACCTTTATATTTTTATGCAGGATCGTGAGTGGTCGGCGGCAACAATGAATACACAGAGACTTGATATGCTTTGCTAGAATAACCGTGTCTTTTATTCCCCGCAAACAGCAATCAACATTTATACTGTGCTAGGATAATCGTACGTTTTATCCCCCGCAAACAGTAATCAACACCTGCGCTATGCTAGAATGATTATCCCTTTCATTCCCCGCAAACACCAACAGTCAAAACTCGATTTGCTAGAATTTACATTTTATTCCCCGCAAACAGAAATACTCACAACTTGCTTTGCTAGAATTATTGTACGTTTTATTCCCCGCAAACAGCAATCAATACACTACAACGTTAAGCAGCATAATATGATCATCATCAGCGCTTACCTTGACACTAGACCGGAGAGCCTACGGTCCGGGTAGAATGAGCTGCAAAACGGCTGGGCAATCGTACGCGTTCCGCAGCTGACTCTGCTCGGACCATGTGCCCCTCCGTCTTTTAATTAGTTAGCGCGGGAAACCGGGCTAGCCAAGCCCTTTCTCAGACACTTTCGAAAGCATGTTTTGCAAAGCAGGGAAAATTGTAGTATAAACAAGGAAGAGTTCCCAGGCTGATCCCGCCCTTTATTTACAAATTGTTGGGCACCTGGATTCACACAACAGTTCAGGACAACAACATATCCTTATATAAGAGGTTACATGAGGACATATCAAAACATGTTTTTTTCCCCTTGACACCTGAACACAACAGCAGCGGCAGAAGCCTTTGAAGAAAACACACCCGGTGCATATGAACTTTTGACAGTCATTTTTGTTTTGTTCAGAGTGCTGCTACATGTTGTCTTGCTGTATGTAATAAATGTAACATATTAATTAGCACAGTCACCAATGTACCTTGACAGCAAAAAACATAATTGACACCCCTAATGTTGTTAATTGCCTATAGTGTACTTACCATTTAAATTGTAAATATACCACAAATTTTGATTGCAAAACAGTTTAATATCCTTTCAAACTCATGTCATAACCCTTAAAAATAAATGGATTAACTGTTGATACACATGCGGCGGAGACTTGCCGTTACTTGCAACATCTCAGTACCTCTTTCCCGACATTTCGTCTTAGTCGAGATGTAATCACTTCCTTAACACCAGATACTGCACTGCTTTCCTATTTAGAAACAGCACAAAAAAATTGAAAACTGCAAACAGGCAGGTTGACAGAAGTCACTAGACAGAAAATGATTTTGCAAGATAGGATTTGTTTTGGCCTGTCCGGGACGTTTCTGGCCGGAGATCTTCCAGCCAAGCCGCGGAGGCAAGCTAATATCAGTGGCATATGCAAATTTAGCTGTGTGAACCCTGATTGGTGGGCTGGTTTCACGCTTATTCCTGGTTGGCTGCTGACCTCTGCTTCCTCGAGCATCAATTTTGAATGTTTTGTTTACAAACAGCGAGAAAAAGTCGGACAGCACCTTTAAGACAATATTTTTTTTGTTTGTCTGCAAAGCAAAATGTGAGTTTTGAACTCACTTGTCAAAATATTCTTGAAAAAAAAAAAAGGTGTCAAGCTGTTTATTGCAACTCCCAGTTGAACTTTACCAAGCTTAAGCAACAGTGTTGGGAACGTTACTTTAAAAAAGTAATTAGTTAATAGTTGCTCATTACTTGCTTAAAAAAGTAACAAATTTAGTAATTGAATTACTTCATAATAAAAGTAACTCGTTACTAGGCAAACGTATTATTATTATTATCATTCTTCTTCTTATTGTTATTATACAATGAATTCCAATTATGTCCAGGCTTAATAGGGTGTTTCATTTATTTTTGCGAATATTTGTCACACAAATGCCTCACTCCATAATGACATAATTGTCATATAATAGTAATCGTCATAATAATAATTGTTCATGATCATAAAAATGATTCACTATCATAATAATTCATTAAATTTGGAGTGGTGATGTATGTTCTACCAAGTACTACAGCAATCAGAATAATAATAAAAATGAAATAAATACTGGATATACTGTATGGTGATTTGTGGCACATATGTCATCTATAGGTATTTTGTAGACAGTCCTAGCCAGTCCCTCCAAGATTTCACGGGCATTTTATGTGATTGCTGCAGGCTAAAATGATCAATAATATATAAAAGAAATCACCAATGCTACGAAATGTACAGTGCTTAATGCTATCATGGCCAAAATCATTGCCATAACTACTACTCCATTTCCTCCTCAAAATCATCGGCTTCCACTTGTTCTCTCTGAAAACCTTTTGTACACTTCCAATTGAGAGAGTAAGGGGATATCTTCAGTTTGTAATTCAACACAAAGACGTGTTTAATGATTGATTTACGTCAGAAAACTGCCCAACACTAGGCTTGCATCACTCACATACAAATGCTATATAACTGTGCACCGTTTCTCTCACTTTAATTCATTCGGTGCTCCCGACAGACCTCGACTCCATCAACTTCCTTCAATGAGTGTGATTTAGCCGACACGGCATGTTTCTTTCAACACTTTTCACGTGTTTAGCACTCGTGAAATAAGACAAATACAATTGTTGTCACTATTAATTACACTAGGCGAGTGTGTCGCTATGACTTGCCTTACCGGTAGGCCTATCTTTGCTTTATCGCTGTCATAGTGGAACAGAATTGTCAACAAATTGCACAGTTTAGCTGTCAGACACTTTTATTGTGACAAGGTCCGACAACAGTGCCTCTGTGTGCAAATGACATTTTCAAAGCAAGATTTCCGCAAAAGAGCAAAATTGAACAAATGTGGCAAAAACTGTTCTTTACATTCTATATTTGGCATTACTGTGTTTTTTTTCTGAAGTACAGTTACATATAGTGATAGTTTACTTACTTCAAACACATTCCAAACAGTTTTGTTTTTGGGAGGCTGGAAGGAAGTAATGGCCCTTCCATTCATTTCAAGATGATTTTCGGTAACACGATGTCGCATGCCTTGGCCCATGAGCCGCCTCCTCATTAAAATGAAGAAAAGAGACATTGTGATTGTCAGGATGAGCTGCCTGTTTGACAGTTGGAATTCATAAATGGTTGGTGTAGGTTTGCTTACTGCAGTGTGGTGTGGCTGCGTCGCCGTCCCCGCGGCTCTTCCTGGCTAGGCCGAGCAGAGAGCGGCTAATTGGAGGAAGTGCACGAGGAAACGGGAAAAGGTGCCAGATGTCAAGACGCGTAGCGCACACGCTGCATTTTAAGAGCGTACGCTCCAATATGTGATCCAATCTGCTAGTGATGAGACATTTAGGACATTGTGACGCTTGAGGGATTCCTTCTGTATAATGAGCCGGTGTGTCCGTCCGTTGTCTTGAAATCACTTCTTCTCAAACTGCAGTCCCTGGAACTCAATGCAGCTCTGCTTATCTGAGGTGTTTCAGACAGTGTATTCTCAAATGTGGTTCTGGAACTTTGTCCAGCCTAACTGGTCATCATTCTAAGGGCAGTTTGAATCGTGACTATAAAAAGTTTTCCACGCCCGTCACATAAAAAATAAGACCAAGATAAATACTTTTGAAACTTTCTCTGCCATTAATGTGACCAAGAACTGGTAAACCCGGTCTGTCATCTTCTGTTTGGGAGTTTGTAGTTATAGTCCAGTAAAAGCAAGGTTCAACTTTTTGGCCGTAATTACTAAAAAGCCATCATGCCAACAGTGAACCATGGTGGAGGCAAGTGTTTTGCTTTTGGGCTGTTTATCTTCATCTCAAACTGTAGCCTTGGGCAAAGTAGAAGGAATTATGAACAGTTTGAAATAATTTAGGATTCACACAAAACCTTCAAGCTTCTAGCAAAGAAATGTCAGGAAATGCCTACTAGAACAGCTGGAATTTATTTTGGGTTATTTAGAGGCGCTTTTAAAGTGTGTACACAGCCATGCTGCAGTTATAATAGGGTGTGCACACTTGTGCAACCACATGATAAGATTTGTTCACACATTTGAACAGGGGTGTGTAGACTTTTTATATCCGCGTTTGTCATTTTTGTTGCATAACAGTGAGACGGAAGCACAAAATGACAGGCAGATAATTTCACACTTGAAAGGTGGGCACGTTCATTAGCATTCACGCCTCCAAAGCATTTTGTTTTGCTCGAGAAACCTTCCCTGCGCAGCCTTCAGCCTTGTCTTCTTTTTGTCTCTTTCAGACAATCATGGAGCAGTTCAACCCCTGCTTACGAAACTTTGTTGCCATGGGGAAGACCTACGAGAAGGCCCTTGCCAGTAAGTCCATTTATTTCTCTCTTTCAGGTTCAGGCGCTCTGCCAATGCGGATTTTTTTCCACTATATATCCACCTCCTTTCGCCTTTTTTTTGTCTGACTATAAAAGGACAGTATTTATCCTCCTGCCAATGGGGCAGGCCTTGCCACCTAGTAAGCAGCTTTTTTCTCTCTCTGCTGTAGTGGAGGTGTATTAAGAGGAACATAAAAGGGCCTCTAATGTGAAGTGATGACAGTTCGCTGTGGGTAGACAAATTAATAAAGGCGAGCGCGTGGTCGTGCTGTCGTCTGTTTGTTAATTTGCCGACTGCGATGTATCCAAACTCGCCACCCTCGAATAAAAGCCTTACCAAATGGCTCTCGACGCCCTGCTCTTTTCGAGTGCTATCTTATGTTTCATCCCCCACCCGCTTGACACATGTGATAACTAATCCAGGATACAGTGGGAGGATGGAGACAGACTGGCACTGACTCCCTGAGCTATTAAGTACCCATTTTGTAAGATTTGCCCGATCCGACGGGGGCCAAGAGGCTCTTGTTTGCGGGGGGCAACAGGATGGGTGAGGGGCCGGCCCCTTGTCCATATGGTGCCACTACTGGAACTGACCATGCCTCTTGCTAAGTTACTGTTGATAAATCCGAGCATGGTGAAAAGTAATACAGTATCAGTAAATATTGCGAAAAAAGCAAGATCTCACCCTCAGTCAAAAAAAAAAAAAAGTGGACCTGTATAAATGTAATGGGCATGTGGCTAGCCTAGTTTGCATTGTTGAGTCAGGCCTCACATCGGTAGAAGAGCATTTTTGGTCAAATGGCTAACAGAATGTCATTCATTGTTTTACGCATTGTTGCCGAATCCGCTCACCTCCATGATGACTACTTTTCAAAAAATGGGGGACAAAGATACCTTGCTTGATGCCATATACCGCATTGCCTTATATTGCGTTTCTAGCATGTTGAATCGGCGTCTGGGGCATATGATAACTGTGATTGGCTGTTAGCTAGCGAATCAACAAAACAGTACTCAACTCAACTGTATAGTTTTTCAGGACAGCACACTTGAATATTAAAGTCCCCCATAAAGAGGATATGATCATATTTCAGCATGGTTTCGACAAAAAGATTTGCAAAGTCGTTTAAAAAGTCCTTATTGTATTTTGGAGGTCGGTAAATGACACAGCACAGCACAGTGACAGTTTGGCCGACTTGAATGAAGGTGGCTTCAAAGCTG
Source organism: Vanacampus margaritifer (assembly GCF_051991255.1). Taxonomy (NCBI): domain Eukaryota; kingdom Metazoa; phylum Chordata; class Actinopteri; order Syngnathiformes; family Syngnathidae; genus Vanacampus; species Vanacampus margaritifer. Next base: position 22,930,776 of record NC_135433.1, read on the forward strand.
TGATCGATGTGATAAATAGACATCGTTTACATTTAAATTAGTTTTTGTTTTTTAAATAGTCGCTGTTCCTCCACCTCGGCTCGACGTCCTCAGAGCGTCCAAGTAAGCACAGCCAAGCAGTAGTAATTCAATCATAGCGGAGGACTCACTAGCGACAGTCCAGGTCTCTGTTAAGCACAGGAAATCCAAGTTGTTGGAAAGGAAAAACTCACTCAAGATAAACGTTTTCTTTGTCAATGACCGCACATTTAACAGCGCGATCCTTGTGGGAGCAGCAGGGGTGCATGGCCCTTCCGTCCGGCGGTCTCGAGGAAGCTCCTTCAGAAGCTGGAGGTCGGCACCGCGTCCAAAACGCGGGAGATAACACGGCCGAAGCTTTTCGGGTGAACCGACGATAGGTAGCAGCCAGGAGTCGACGGGGTCCAGGATACGCCACAGCGGAGTATATCCATGCGTTCGGGAACGAGAAGGGGACGAAGCTTGTTCTAGCAGTTTGTTGGCCGCAGTGTTTACCCCGGCACCGCTGTCGACACCGGTATGAGTTGTTTACGCTTTTATATTCCACCCCCGTAAAGAGGTTCATCTCGCGCATGTGCTGAAGGTACGTAGTAGTCGTCGTCGGTGCGGTGTGTATTTACGTAATTTTTCTACGCGACGTGCCAACGTCTCTGCCGACACCACAGGTGGTAGGCGCCGGTCACATTTGGCCGACGTCGGATTGCTGTTAACAAAACCGTGCCCGAGCCCAGTTGCCTCCAAAATATACGTCATCACGAAGAAGACGTCATCATAGGGGGACTGCACGTCATCATCAGACCAACGTGAGCTCTTTGCTGCTGCCATCTACTACTACATCTACTTGGGCACGGGTACAATGGCCCTAGTGTGTGTGCGCCCTAAGTCAGGAAGGAGAGTTTTACAACACTTTTCAGACAATTTACGTGGCTTTATGTGACTCAATAGATTTGTCCACAAACTATGTTCAGCAATGTACACATTTTTGACAAATTAAAGAATACGAGCGTGGAGACTGACAAATACTATCAATTTTTGAGAAAATATCAAATTGACCATAGTTGGCCGTTGGTGTATCCGTCCAATGACATACATACTTCAAGTTGATTGCTTGCCTTGGCGCAATCAAAGGGGTGTCTGTTGATTTTTGAGGGATTTAATGGACAATAAGGCTGACCGCATAGCTTCATCCAGGGTGTGTTTTATTGGGTTTTGCTCTGATTTTCGAGGTATTTAACGGCCTGAGGCCGACCAGATTTTTGGTATATTTTTTAGACTTCAACTGACAATGCAGCTGACTATAGTGTGTGACCACTGACCAGTGTGTGTTTAAATGAGTTTATAGTCGTTCCTTTAGGTTTTTGATGGAGTCAACAGACCATGAGACCGACCGCTTCGCTTGATCAGCCTTGGCTGTGATTAGCCAGTCTGATTCTCTTGGGGGGTGGCTTTGCGGAAGATCCATTGTTGTGCATTCCTACAATTTAAACTTGAAATAATCCCCTCCATCTGTCTTTGTGAACGACACACACACACACACACACACACACACACACACACACACACACACACACACACACTGCATTTGTCAGCAATAAAGTAGCTTCATGTAGTAGATCCAGCTTATTTACACTTTAGTTGTCATCTACATTCGCTGCACACATGCCAGCACATACAGTATGTGGTCTTAATGAATTGAATTTGATTTATTTAAAATGGGACAGTGCAATTTAATAAAACACATAAACATTCCCAAGTTAAAAAAGTCAGAATTAGCCAGAAGTAAGTTTTGACTTAGGTACTATACCTGAATAAAATACCCCGATACCGGTACTGAAACATTACCTCGACAAAAATCTGAAACATCAACAAAAGCAGCAAAATTATTTTCATTTTTTATTAATTCAAAATATTAGGATATATACATGTTAATTTATGTAAATACTGTATATAATTATATATATATATATATATATATATATATATATATATATACTCTGTGCTTTCACATTGCATGCCATATTCTTGAAGTACTGTATTTGACTGCATTTGATGTCATTCTTTTTAAATATTAGTAATACTGTGGCACTCCTCCCATGACTCAATGTAATGTTGCTTGAGTGTGCGTGCATGTCTCTGCTCTTCTCCATTACGCTACCAATTGCGTCATCGAATACTACAAACTGGGAACAAAATAATTTACGCTCGACTTATTTTTTAAGGGATGTGTCAAAAAATGTGACACAACCTGTCGCTCTGTCAGTCATCTCGGCTTTTTCTATGCATAACTGTGATTTCCTACTGTGTGCCTGTTCATTGAACGCACCTTGAGTCCACTGCAGGAGTGATTGCTGCTTTTTCTTCTGCTTTCACCGTGAAAAACATTTGCTCTCGTTACAAAACGTCATGTCGGTTGGCTTGCCGTGGCTGTCGGCCATGGAAGAAAAGATTCCATATGACACTTTGCGCGTCATACTTCTCAACGAGGAGTGCACGGAAAGCGAGTGCTTCAGTGTTCAGTGCGTGAAGCCATCTTCCTGAGCCCTCTCACACACATGCCGAAAGAGGCGTGCCGCTTAAGGCGTTTTCCGCACATCGGTAGACAGGTGACCATGCGTATATGTGTACCCGCCTTTAAAATAGAGTTGGCGGGCTGTCTCGTATTTATTTTTTGAAGTACCGGTGCTAAAAAAAAATTGATACCGAGCCGTTTTGATGCCAAAACATTAGGGGTCTTAGAAAAAATCGATTCGGCAATATATCGCAATATTACAGCTCGCAATTCGCGATTCGAAATGCGGCCAAATCGATTTATAAACATACATTTTTTTATGGGAATATTCAACAAAACGTCTCACTTAGGGTTAGGATTTACACATTAAGCATGGAAGAATGTTATATTAATGGAACATTAAGCCTTAATATTTTATTTCAGTGCTGTTCAAACATGAAACAGACTGCAACCTGTTTGTTAAATGCAGTGGCTCAGTTCTAAGCCTGAATTTTCAGATAAATAAATACTTTTTCATACAAATCTTACAGTGTACATGTACAAGTTTACTGATCAGTATTGTCTAAATTTGAGTTTAAAAAAAATGACAATAATCAATTTATAGATTCGCAAATGATACGAATCGAATCGCCAGGTACTAGGCAATTCACACCCCTACAAAACTTCAAGGTACTGTACTGGTACCGGTATCCCGTGCAACACTAGCCAGAAGTCTATTTTCCATCTGTCGTCCCCTGGCCATGTTAAAAAAAAAGCAATAAAGTACAGCATAGACACACAATTAAAAAACATAAAATTGGACTAAACAGGTCCTGACACACTAAGAAGACAACACAACTTTGCTGTTTAGAATAGAAACAACACAGTACATTACAAGTACACACGTACACAACAGATTTATTGTCTCTTAGTGTTGACAAGTATATGAATCAACAAGCCACTTTTTCAAATGTTTAGTAAAAACCTTTTAATGTTGTTAACTATCTAATCTGATCTGGCAGTGAGTTCCATTCACTGGCCCCTCTCACAGCCCGGGCAGACTGACTGAAGGTGCTCTTACGGAGAGGGATAAAAAAAAGTCTCCTCTCGTCACACGTTCACTGTTATGAATGAAGAGACATAATCATTTAATCTTTACCATTTTTCACCAAATAGTGGCCTCTACTCAAATAAATACTGTTCTCCAATCATGCTATGACCAGGGTTGGGAGGGTTACTTTTAAAATGTTATCCATTACAGTTACAAGTTACCTGCTAAAAAATGTAGTTACAGGGATGTGATTTTTCCGCTAATTCGCTTTTTTTTTTTGTAGTTCATTGTGTATGCACATGACTCCGACAGATAACATCTTCTGCTATAACAAAGACATTTGTGGTATGCTCTAATATGAGTTACTTTTCATTTGGTCATGATACAATTATTTGTTCATGAAATTTGAACTCTTCAACATTATTTATGTGTTAACTTAGTAATCACATTAGTTAGATATGATGATATTCTCAGTGATAGTTTTTAAAAGCAAAGGCAGTCCAATGTTTTTGAATGTGACTGATTTTGAGTTGACTAAAACTGCCATTTTATATGGGATAGTTCAATATACATTGAAAATTTATGCTGTTGTTTTGTCTATTTCTTTGTCATGTGAGTGCATTGAAAGTACTAAAAACACGGAAAACCCATAAGCTCCGGGCCCTTGTCCCCCCACCAGGGCACTGCCCTGGACCTAGCTGTGTGCCAGCGGCCCCCAGACCCCCGGCTAAATTTTCAGATAATTTCACTTTGGTCAAATCACATCCCTGTAGTTAGTAATGTAATCCAAGTACCATAATATTAAAGTAATGTAACTGGATTACATTTGGATTACTCCAATATTGAGTATGCTCATGAAGACAAAATAAAAATAAATATCACCACAATATATATTCGATACAATGTGCCCCTAAATAATAATTGTAATTAAAAAGCATGTAGGCGATTGATTGATTGATTGAAGGCCATATGCTGTTTTCAAACTGTCACTGAAAGCAACCACACCTCATAGATACTGTAGATAGATGGATAGTCATCCAATGAGAATGACGATGCGTGACAACTGCAAAATTAACTTTTAACCCTCACAAGTTTAGCTGTGTATATGTTGTGCATGATGTTTAAATAGTGAATTGGTGGGAGGAAGATTTGTTTGGAAGGTGTAACTCACATTATGGTTGTAGGCTAGCGGGCTAGCTAGCAAGAAGCTACAGCGTGTAGCATGCCGCTGGACTCTCAGCTAAAACTTTCGCTCCGAGTAAGTTTCAGTGAATACCGGTTGCCATTTTCTCCTTCTGCCCGTGAAGCTTTTTCAAACTGCCCGCATGTGGAGGACACGACTAGTCAGTTCGTTTGTTCCCACCTCCCCAACATGTAGCAACGGTCTCACTCGCGCGGGCGTGCACGCGCTCTCTCTCGCTCTGTCCTCCTCTCTCTCACTCTCGCCCTCACTCTCACTCTCTCTCACTCACCCTCTTTTGCACTCTCTCTCTCGCACTCTCGCCCTCTTTCGCACTCTCTCTCATCGTAGAAATTGTAATCCCTCACAGTAATCCCTATTTTTAACTCTTTTACTGCCAAGGACGTTAAATGACGTTTAGTAAAAACCTACGGAGGGCCGCCAAGGACGTTTCAAAACAGAGCATTTCGGTGAAATAAACCATTTTCTATTGCTGATTACTGAAAAACGGAATATGGTAGAAACACATTTTTTTCTTTCATGAAAATGTAATCTTTCATTTGGTAGTATGTGTGTTTCCATAGTCCAAACACAAAATTTTCTGTGGACCTTGAAAGATCAGTCAAAATGCTTAAAACTGCTGGCACTGGCGGCATCCCTTTTCTGAAAACGTCTGGCAGTCAAAGAGTTAATAAATGTAACTGTAGTCTGATTACAAGTTTTTTCCTTTAACTGTAATGCAATACAGTTAATTTTTTTTGCAATCTGATTACGTAACGGCGGTACATGTATTCCGTTATTCCCCAAGCCTGGCTATGACTAAATAAACCCTGCATAATTTTTTCTATCACCTGTGACAGATACCACTATGTGTCATGGTGGATGTCTTTACTCAAATTTAGGATGTGGCATCTGTAACACCGAAGTCTTTCCAGAACCAAAGATGTTAAGCATTTCACCAGTGAACCAAGCCTTTTACAGTGGATTTATTCCAGTTCCAAACGCCACAGCAAAAAGTAAAAAAAAAAGTAAAGGGATGGAGAACTACCTCTAGTGAGTGAGTTAGAAAACTGTCACTCACCTCGCAGCTGTCTGCAGGCAAAAGTATGCAAAATGTCACTCAGGCCGATGAAATTATTTTCCAAGTGCATACACCAGAACTGTTCTGATTGGCCGTGCATCTGTCAGCCAAACAGCCAGCAACGTCTGTCATGTCAAATCGGTAAAATTACCGAATGAACAATACTGAGCTCTCCAGAAAAAAAGAAGGAAAAAAAAGAGAGTCTATAAGGCTGCATGGACTCCTTCTGCTTATCACCTCTGAGTCAAGGCCAGAAAAGATTAAACAAAATGGAGGTTAATTTTACGGCCAGTGGAGGAAAACAAGCAAACAAACAAACCTCCGGAGAAAATAAATTAAAATCATATAGGTCCTTTCTAGACTCACTGGCCAGCTTTTACCACATGCCACCAGGCACTTATTGAGTAAATTTCCCATGCAGGCTCTAGCCTGCACACATTCATATCAGGAAGCATGCATGAGGTCTTGGCTCATTCAAGAAAAAGGTGCTATCACAGATGTCAAAACAAGACGTTATCAAGCGGAAAGCGCTGACTCTGAGTTGGGAACAGCTGTGTGGTCGGATTGCAATGTGCTTTAGCTGCAATGCACCACAGCTACGGATGGACATGATAATTCAAGGAAGGAAGATCCTGTCCAAAGTCAAGACGTGCGGGGTAATAATTCGATTCAGAGTCAAAATTGTCGCCAGCAACCGTACAAGCAGTGTTTTGTAGATGTCGTACAAATTAAATGGTCAAACATCTCTTCACTCATAATACACATCATTTCTTAAACATTAAATGTCACACATTTATCTAATTAAAGTACTTGTAAATGTAATATAAAATGGTAAAGCATAGCACTTAAACCGTACATAGTGCTCTACCTTTTGCAGTGAGAAGCATATGGCAGCTAACCAGTCAGTGGCTAGCGTAAGAAGCTAACGAGCACGTGCGAGTGTTGGAATGCGGCCAGCTGATGTGTGAAACCCGGAAGTCCGTGGCATCTACCCCATAGTCCCACATCACAGATGGAAAAGTTAACGTAGTGATCTGTAAGTTAAACGGCACAAACCGATGAACTCAAGTACATAACATCAGTGACAGAAAATCTAATTATTTGCAACTGTCATTCTAGAAAGTCTCATAGTAGGACGTCTCTGGCTAGCTGGTTAGCATAAAAAGCTAGCATACATCTTTACTCAGGTCTTGTGACAAACTGAGGGACTCAAATAAATGACACTGGTCACAATAGAGAAAATAAAATTCCTTTTAAAAACGTTTAACTGTAATGCTAGGTGGATAGCGGCTAGCCGGCTACCGCAAGAAATGAACATAGCAATCTATAGCTCCACCCTGTGTTTGTCAATTAGCACAAAATGTGATGACTACTATAACAATCTACGCGGTTTGTGTGCTGTTTGTTGTATTGCGGAAATATCACAGTGTTTCCCATTACATGTTTATACTTGGGCGGGCCACCCAAGTAAACTGTACAAGTAAACCACCCATGTACTTTTCAAGAAAATGTAATAAATAAATTTAAAAAAAAAAAGTGCAGTGACCAGATACGCAAGTAGCAGGACTCGGGATTGTCAGTACTCAGGGTTCACCAATTCCGGTCCTCGAGGCTTTAGATGTTCCCGCCCACTAGCATACCTGGATCATATAATTCATATAATCAGCTCATCAGCATGCCTGATATATCTTTCGTATCAGGTGTGTTGGTAGGTGGAAACATCTAAAACATGCAGTTAATCATTTAATGCTGGCCGATTCACTAAGTTGCGCTTGGTGCTGCCGACATTTCTCATAGCCAAAGATTGTTGAACTAACTTAGATGTATATGTATGTATCTAGCAACCACGATGCAACATTTGTGCATGATAAATCCATTTCCCATTGTAATTATAGTTTCATTCTCAGAAGAAACAGAAAATTGTCTTTTAGGCCTCTGCAAGTGCAAAAACATGCCGGGAAATAATTATCAAATCGCAATCAGCGATTCTGAATGCAAACAAGATGGGAACAATCACACAGCGGCATCAGTTGAGTTGTTTTTCTTGCCGACGGCAAGCTGAGAGGAAGGAAATTTAGCAAAAATGTCTCTTGTTGTTTTTAACTCACTAAGCACTCACACTGCTTTCCCTCTTTTGTACAGATGTGACATTTGCTGCAAAAGGCTACTTCGACGCTCTGGTGAGAATGGGCGAGCTGGCCAGCGAGAGTCAAGGATCCAAAGATTTGGGTGAGTGACTGAAATCATACATCCGCCAAGTCATTTGCGTTCGTTTTTAACAGTTACACAGTATGGATGCTAGGCAGTCCCTTTTAATGGACAAATCACCATTTTTGGTGGTCTAATTCAAGACAAATCGCTACATGCTTCAGAAACATGCAGTCGAACCATGACTTTATGCCACGCCAGTCCTGTTTTTGTTTAGTATGTAATTCATAGCCTCTATTATGAGTCTGACTAAATGCAACTTCCAGTGTGTATTCTTCGTTTTTTCCCCCTACAAAAAAAAATATTTAATACCTACCACTCCACAGGATAATTGTTTCGACATTGTTATTATCCAGGCTTTGCACCAGCTTTTTATTAGCCTGGCAGCCCACCGTGCTTTGCTTGCCCCCGGGGGCTTTTGAAAAAATCACTTTTAACCACACACAACCAGAAATCTTTCAGAGGGATCTAACCATTGGGCCTTTTTTGATTGGGAAGTGGGTGAGGAGGATCACATTTGGCCTGATTATCATATGTGTGTACACTGCTGTACTCCCTAAATGCTGTACTCACTAAAATTTGAGCTTCTTTAAAAAAAATATTATATACAAGTTCAACAGTTGCCTGTGTTGTATAAAGTGTTGAACACACTCACACGTCCCAACAGCTCTTTGGTGTTGCTAGGTAGCAAACGGAGTGAAATATGGGTAATGTTGCTAGTGAGTGTTTAATTATTCTTTCTAACTGAACCAAATGAAACGTTACATCCACAAAGCATGTTATTGTTGTTAAAAGTCCCATCTCCCAACTCTTCCAATTTAGCTATTTCCTGGAAAAAAATTCTGAACGTCAGGATCCTATGTGTCAATTAGTGGCTTGAGTTTGAGGTCAGCAGCACGGACGACACTTGCTCCCTTCCGGAGCGACTGCCGCGTTTGCCGTGTTCCACCCGTGGGGAAATTAGCCACTGTTTGAAAGGAATCGCTCCTCTCATTGATGTGCGCAGTGGTAAACCCCCTCTGCTTTTTTTGTTGTTGTTGTTGCTGGGGATGCAACGTAAGATTGCTCTCTGGATATTTTATTCAGCAAAGAGTTACCTTTCTAGCCTGCTTGCTATTTTTTTATGCTTGTGATTTTCCATGCACACACACGCCGGGCTCATGTGAAAACGAGCAGCGTGCGCGTGATCGGACTTGCAGATACTTTATTCAGTGCTGTGTAATGCAAGCGTTGGGAGGTGTGCTTGAGAGGAGTGAAAAGTGATTCTGAAATGCTGCCTGAAGGGCAGCTGTGCTAAGGAACAGGATAGTCACAATGACTCATTCTCCTGGACAAAAGACTCATCTTCATCTCGGTTTCCAACGACTCCAAAAAATTGAATCACTGCACTTTTTGTGTTTTGTTCCAAAGCTCTGCGCAGTGTGCCCAGAGGGAAGGAGATGTATGTTTTATTTTGCAGCCACTGCGGGTTCCCACCTCGAGCCTGATATCGTAATGCAATGATGTGGTCCAACCCATATCTTCTTTCCTGTTCGACCTGTTCTGGCTGAGGAGTAAATAAGAAGATACGTGCCGTATGCTGCGGCACTGTTGCCTGGTGGTTAGCACGTCTGCCTTTCAGTTCTGAGGTTTGGGGTTGAAATCATAACTCACGTTAGGTTCACTGAATACAATCTTATATGGCGGTTCCTTTATTGTGGTTTCAGTTCTTTTTTTTTTACAGTCAAAGGCATAGTTATCTAACTGCACATCTCTGGTGAGGTATACATAGATAGCTAATTAAATATAGCCTATCACCACAAAATAGAATGAATTGTAATCCACAACAGGTGATTTAGAGAGAGGCAGGACGGAAACGGACACTTGTGCTCTTTCAATCACGTTGAGAAAATGGTTAAAAAAAACACTTATCAAAAGTTCAATCCCAGCACAACTGCCGCCGATAGTTTTAATTGACGCCGTCACTGTACACCACACTGACTAATGCTATAGCTAATGCTAATAGCTGACAGGGAGCAGCTTGTCACGTGTCCACTTCCATGCCACTCAACCAAGTAGTTACTATTTCACAGTTTTTTTTTTTTCTATTTTGGGGCGGTCTGCAACAGAACCCCTGCAATAAATGAGGCATTACTGGAATCAGTGGTTCATAGTACAATTTGTATGTATTTTTTACTTTGGCAGGTGTCTTCATAGAAGGTGTCTGTTTCATTTCCATGACAACCAGGTGGCAAAGCTAGGGAATTGCAACCAATTTACCCTAGAAGCTGCTTTTCGGATCCCGCTGATTATATTTATTAAAAACGAAGTGACTAGCATTACATTTAGTAATTTTATGTGTTGCTATTGTAAACTCTTGAGAGTCCCTCCAGCGACGAAGATTGAAGAAGACATTGGCTGCATGATTTTAACCATATTTTGCCACTGCTGTTATCTCTATAATTTGAGGGTGCTGAAGCAAATGAAGTTATTTCCATAAATGTCGGTAAACACAGCAACTAGCAGGCTGATCCACCTACACACCCAATCAAGGCTTTTTTATTCTCGTCGGTCACTCGGGAGGAAATCTGATCTGTAATATTCCTCGTCGTCGTCTCATTTTCTCCACAAATATAATCAACACGCTTCGGCTGGCCTCATTCCATTTAGATGAATGGTCATGCTTACATGCTTAGTGCATGATTAGTGCACATATCTATCTTTTGTGTTTATGCGGTCCGAGTGCTCTTTTCATCCACTTGTGAGCATCACCACCACTACTGTTCCACTCTTCCACCCACGCACCCTCCTCCTCCTCCGGTTGAGCTAATCATTGCCTGTCACTGTACTATGCACACACACACACGTTTGTTTTACTATCTTTGTGGGGCCATCTCATTGACATAATGAATTTCCTAGCCCCTTCCCCTAACTCCAATCATCAAAAATTATTGCCTAACCCTATTCCTTACCCTAACCTCAACCATAACGCAATTCAAACCTTAACTCTAAAACCAGGTATTGACCCTCAAAAAGAGGTCTAAACTTGTGGGGCCACATAGACAGGTGGGCCCCACAACTCCGTGAAATCCCGAAATGTTGGCCCCACTATGTAACAAAAACAAGACCGCACACACACTCACCTACTCCCCTCTGAATCCCCACTGTTTGTGCTACCCCCCTCCCCAGTTTCATTTCTGCCATAAAGGCTTGCTGAGCTGTTTAGCACATTCCTCCGCGGCCACTCTTGTTTATATTCCCCGCCGCTAAGAGACCAGTGCTGATTTACACCCGAGCGGCCTGTCCATTTGAGTACATGTTTCAACTCCTCCTGAAATTCCTTTGTCCACCTGCCAATTCGGGGTCATTTCATTGTCTATAAAGTCCAACGACTGTCATGCTTTTTATTTATTACGGGTATTTGTGTGTTTTATGTTTTGTTTCGATGTTTTGTTTGCTTTCGATGAGGTTTTATTATGTTTTGTTTTTGGAAATGCATGGTTGGTCGGGTCAATTCATCTCGAGGGGCCATTTTTTTTCATTTCTCTAAAGGCAAGAAATCTTGCTGGTGAGGGGTTCAGATACATGTATAAAGGTGTGTGTGTGTGTGTGTTTGTGAGCGTTGCCTTTAAGAATGGCTTACTAGCGTAATGCTAAGATTTGACATTGACATTGTAACAGTCTGCCCTGGCAATCTTTAATCAATTGATCCTGGAACGCAAAGGGTGGCGCAACACTTTTAGACAATCACAATATTCCCATGCATATAGGCTTAATCCTCTACAAAAAACCGACTACTCCCTACAAGCATGTCATGGAGTTACTCAGATTGAAGTGATATTTGATATTGATGCAGACTGAATCAAGAACCTCTCTGCAGGAAGTATGTTTGAAGTCCATTCATCCATCCATTATCTGAATCACTTATCCTCACGAGTTTGGCGGGTGTGCTAGAGCCTTATAGTCAGCAAGTCAGACTAAAAGCTATAAAATAATTTAGAAGTGTGGCTGACTGGCTAAATAACTGACTAGAAGTGCCTTTCTGAAATGACTGATGACAGCAGTGCCAACGTGTTGCAGCACACACTTGCCTTGCTTCCACCTTTTCCCCTGTTGTCAATGAAATCAACTCTCTCCCTCTTGACTGTGCAGTGCTTACAGTTGGGCTTCCCCTGCTAGACAACTTCAGATCAACAACTTGCGCAAGCTGCTAATTGCCACGTATGAGTCAGCACAAAGGGCGCTCTTTTGGGAAATCACATGATGCCTGACTGACACAAATTCATACCATGAGAGTTGAAGAAAAAAACATGTATAGGCTGCCAAATTCTTGCTCCTAGCAGGAATTCCTAAAAATAGACGAGGGTATGTGATCAACCTCTAGGTGGTTCACAAGATTAAAAATGTATTGGACTTTCTTTTTTTCACCATCTCCAAACAATTTAAATCAAACAAATTCCCCAAAATGCACTTCTATGATATAAAATCTACATTGCTTATTCCCTTTAAAGCTTACGTGCAATTTTTAGCAGTAGAATGAGAATTTTATGTGCTGTATCTGTTTCATTTGCAGTTTAACGTGGTTGAACGTGCCGAAAAGGGCTTAGGTTTTTTAGGTGATTTTTTTCTTTCAAGGTCGGGGAGTTGAGTTAACTATTATTTTTAATAGAAACAGTATCTGCGAGCAATGGCAGTTCTAGCTTGAGTCGTGTTTGGACGTGTTTTTTTGGAAGAATACTAGCTTTTTTTTATTCAATGTTTGTTTAAACCAAAAAAACAAAACGAAATGTAATTGTCACTTGTCAAGCAATAATGACATCCCACATTGTCAGTTAGCTTGCATTTATAACGAACGACTCAGCAAAGCCAGAACGTACACATGCCGCCATGTCAGTCCCTTTCTGCTAGCAACAAGCTAACTTTAGCGCCAGTTTTGCACAGTTTCAGGAGAAGGCTTCCCCAAATAGTCACTGCAAGGGATTATTTACTTCACCACAGACCGTAGTGATGTTTATTTGAACTTGACATTTAGTTGAGAAGCGTGATGGTTGAGGCACTTTTACGATTAAGTTTATTGCTTTGTGAACGACTAAGATCATATGGGTGTATTTTTCAAAGAAATGCCACAGGTTAGGACTTAGAGAATATTGTGAAGAGGATTCTAGTTTTTTATTAGATTTTATTTTGTGAATGGACTTGGAATTAGCGATTTAGTGATTATCCTGTAGTGTGGGTGTGTGAGGAAAATACCGTTTCTTGCTTTCTTGTTGCTGCATCTGCACTGGAAATGCTAACCACAGCAAGGTTTGTCGCATACTGAACTGTTGTGACTAAAGTAATTTGTTTTGCCTGGGGGGGTTTAAAAAAAAAAAAGTATTTCAATTTTTCATTTCACATCCGGCAACTAATGAGGACCTCTGTTAGAGGTGAGGCCACTCATTCATAGCAGCATATATGATATTCTTTGAAATAAAAGAGAGATAATATGTGAAATTGCACAGACCGTGTCAGGCATCATTAAAAATGAATGCTGTTCTTTGAAATAAAATACAAGTGATGCCTTAAAGTTTAAAGATAATTGTTTTAGACTTGAACTCAGACTTGACTCATCTCTGGAATTGAAAAAAATCAGGATTCTGCTTCCCTTCCCTGGACATTAGAGGGGGAAAAGAAAGTCATTCAGTGCCATTTTTTCACCAAAACAAATTAAGTTACATTAAAAAAAATAAAATTAAAAAAAGACATTCAGCTGTATTTATTATTTAGAGCCAAGGAAGACATAAAAAGTCCCAAGTGTAAACAAAAGTAAAAGAGACATCCAAACGTTTTCCTCTAAGGACAGCATATAGAAAAATCAAAGGATGTAAGGGCTACTTGGAATTATTCATAATACGCGCCAACCAATCAATCAAGCAATTGTGTGTTTAGGATTTTTCAGGGTTTTGAGTTGGCCCCAGGGCCCTCGATCACGCAAGAATAAATCGGCCCCTGCACTGAGCCGTTGTTAAAGGAGTGCTCACTTCATTAGGATCATTGGTGTCATTTTTCACAAACCGGTCCTTGACATAGAGCAAAAAGTGTAACACGTTCCAATTCTCGCTATTTCCTTCAGAAACAGAATTATCTGTATTCATCAAGCCATAATGAATAGAAAATGACTGTGGTTGTAAATAGTTTCTTTGCATGTCTATCAGGGACATCCTGACATACACATTTTTCTGCACTCAAATCCACATCACATAATTTACACTAATGTAACTGTTGGGTAGATTGGTCATGCCTGGCGTGTGAGCCACAAGGATGATGTAATGCAAAAAAGTGGCTGTTATTGTGTTACCATGGTAGCAGTAGTAGTCGTATACCGTATTGTAACCCACACATCAAAATAACAATATTTCATGTTGCACTACAATTTATTTAGCCTGCAACTAACAATTATTTTTATCATTGGTTAATCTGCTAATTAACTGATAAACTGGATTTGAAAGAACAAACGAATTTTAGTAAATACAGTGGGCCGCTAAAAAAATAAACATCCCCGGCTTGTTGTTTTCTTCTTCTTTAATTGATTTTGGATTGAGTGGCGGCCAAACCAGATTGTGGCGCCCCAAGTCAGCTAGGATGTAGGAGGCGCGAGGTGTTCTGGGGCCGGCCTCCTCTTCTTCCTCCTCCAGCACCTGTCCCTGTTTAAACGGGAGCAGAGGAGCTATTTTCTTAGCTCACCGCCGCCCCCTCCCCAGGGTCCCCGCCTTCCCTTATTTGCTCTATTTCTGAGGCTCGCGCTGCATCATGGGAAGGCGCGCCCCTTGTGTCCGCGCTCATTCACACTGCCCCTCATTGGTTTCGCGGCTGAACTTGCTCGCACCTCTCACGATCGCAACAAAGCGCACGGATGCACTTTTGTCAGTTTGCATTCTGCTTGCGTCACCTCAGGCATGCTAAGTGCGGTCCGACCGGCGCGTTCACATTTTTATTTATTTGTGATCTACAAGCTTCTCTGTGTGTTTTGCAGGCGTATGCAGGTTTTAAAGAGGCAGTTTGTGTAGTAAAGCAAGAGAAGCACGAGGCATAAAAAGCAAGCACGCTTGTATAAGAGCAGTGTTGGGAGTCACAAAAGTAACACAATTACAATAAGGCTTTGCTAAAGTGATTTGAGTCATATTGTGCCGGTACAGTGTTGTCCATAAAACATCCATTAAAGAAGCAATTTTCAATTTTCTTTATCATGGTTTAAAACAGTTCCCAGGTGTCTTGCCACACCCCTGGCAAACAGCAACCATTATTAACTCATTCACTGCCATTGACGGCTATAGACGTCAAAAATTCATTTTAACTATTTCAATTAGTTTTCGACTTTTTCCACTTTTGTAAATGAGTATGAAAACCTATTTAAAAAAAAGAATTAGAATAGATATAAAATTTGATTAATTGTGAGTTAACTAGTGAAGTCATGGGATTAATTACAATTAAAAATTGTAATCGCCTGACGCGATTAAAAAAGAGAAAAAGGAAAAAAAAAAGAAAAAATTAAAAATTAGGGGCGTCAGGCAATTAATTTTTTAAATTGTAATTAATCCCATGACTTCACTAGTTAACTCACGCTGACGCCCCTAATTTTTAATGTTTTCTTCTTTTTTTTTTCCTTTTTCTCTTTTTTTTTTTTTAATCGCGTCAGGCGATTACAATTTTTAATTGTAATTAATCCAATGACTTCACTAGTTAACTCTCGATTAATCACAAATTTTATATCTGTTCTAAATGTACAATAAAAAAATCTAGGTTTTCACACTCTTGTTAACAAAAGGGGAAAAATATGTTCAACTAACAGAAATAGTTAAAATGAATTTTTGACGTCTATAGCCGTCAATGGCAGTGAATGAGTTAATGGTACTGCTATGTATTAGACCTTTTAGGGTGTACCTAATGAAGTGTCCAGAGAGTGTAGATGATATGTATTACTCCGCACTGTCTGCTACAATATTGTATTCATTGGGCCCCCATCACACTCTGGAGTTTAATCGACTGCAAAAACCATCTCCGTTTATTCAAATCGTTTTTGCATTAAGCTGTCATGTTTTACTGACAAAAGCGACTAGTATTTGGACAGAACACACACACTAATGATATCAATTTCAACCTTCAGTGGGTCCCCTCCCGTCTCTCTCTCTCTCCTTCCTCATTTGTCTTACGTTTGTCAAATCGATGGCAGTGCTTGTAGTTCATCTCAGTCACGCTGTCATGCGACATGGAGGAGCGCTTGATATAAACGTGATGGGCGGCTGAAAGCGTGGGTGGTGTTACGCAATAATTAAAGTTTGGCTCGGGGGATGTGGCCTTCGGCTTCGTGGTCTTGTGCTGACTTTCTGACGTGGGGTGATAAGGTGCTCTTTATGGACTTAAAGCACACGTGATGGTCGACATGGAGGTGATGCGATCACTGCGGCCTGTTTGTCACAGTTTTGCTGTGGTTTTGAAGTAGAGAGGAGCCAACTGCTGCAGGGCGGCGCCGTGCCCTCAGGAGACGGTTTAATTTATTGCTTGGTGCTGTCTTTTAGTTAATTTTTCTCCATTATGTTCAATGATTTCTGGCTTTCCTACAAGTAAGCCATTCGGAGGGTTTTGTGTGGCAAACTAAAAGTGTTTGAGCGCTTTCAACAAAATCATTTGCATTCGCAAACTCCACCGCCAAGGCAGCCCAGTTCCCTCATAATCCCCATAATCCTGTTGAGAGAATTTGAGAATTCAAATTTGAATAACTTTGTCGGCTTACTCCAAATTGCAGGAGACTTTGACCTGTTTTTGGTGAACAGACATGCTTCTTGCCAAGAACAAACATGTGTTTTATGATGTATTTTGTTGTTGTTCAAGTGCATACATACCTAGGGCTGGACTATATGGCCTAAAAATCCATCATGGTAAAAATTGAATTCCTTTACGGCAACCAATCTGAGTCGATATAAACTCAAGTAGTGGACGTGTTTTGGAATGGTTTCTAGTCACTTAACGGTCAAGGTGGCGCGTCAAACAATTTTGATCGTCCGTCATTCGGCAAACCGTCAGCAAAATGGGACGTACGTGATGTCGTTGACGGATTGCCCAATTTAGACTGCTAGATTACATTGATGGACGAAGTATATAGAGCATTTATTGTGCAGATCTCAAAAGGGCCCTCCTGATTGACCTATGTGGTAACATACTGATTTCATTTCAGATTTTTGGACATATGCATATATTTACAGTGTAGCTTGTTGTATTCTTTTCTCTCTATACACGTATTAAAGGTATAGTCCGACGCATTCCCATTGCAGTTTGTAACGAAAAATGTAATTCTACACTCCAAAAAGAGTTCAAATAGATCTCAATTATGGGTCAAAAGGCGATCAACTGGCGCTTGGGTCCATTTTACACGACTTTTTGGGTTATTCATGTAGCCAAATTAGGTTGTTTTTGACCTAACTGCTTTTAGAGTGTAGGTTTAGAAAACAAAAAAACAATTATAGTTCAAATAGGGACCAGCACCACTTGGGTTTTTAGGATATTAATTCAACCAAAAATGTTGGGTCAAATGAATAACCCACAAAACATTGTTTTGTACAAAACAACAACAAAAATGTTTTCCACAAAACATTCCAAATCATTTGGATTGTTTTATGGGTTATTTATCTAACCCAACTTTTTGGGTCAAAACCCAATTCATTACAATAGATTTTTTACATTAAATGAACCACCCAAAAAGTTGGGTCAAATTGACCCAAGCAGTGGGTCCTTTTGACTCAAATGGGAGTATTATTACTGTTGAAGTTCATATAAGTTGTTGTAATACAGTTTTAAAGCATCTTTGGTGTCAGGAGAAATAAAATAAATCCCACAAGGGGGAAAAAAACAAAGAGAAAAATCATTTTAAATAATGTCACTATCATTTGCTTTTTTCGAAGCGGAGGATTTGATGGATTCAAATCTGATTTTTGTGTTTGTTTTCCCCTCGGGCTGCCCATGCATTCAACCCTTTTGTTCTCTCATTCAGCTGTCCTTTGCAACATCCCAAATTTTGTGCCCTCAGACTAGTCAGCTAAACAGATGCCGCCTCACTTTTTGCCTCCTTTCATGTGTTTGTAGTCGTCTCCTCGGAGAGGCTGCGAGAGCGCGGGACACGGGTTCAGCCCGAGTTTATCGCGCCGTTTCATCCACTGTGAGTTTGTGTGTTCAGATGAAGTGTGTTTCCCATGTGGCAGCTTCGTTGGGCGTGCGCGCATGTACACACAAGGATGCTCCCACCCGGTCTTCATCTCACCCAGCAAGTTGGATGCCGATCAGAGAAGGGGATTTTCCACACCCCGGCATTCTCCCGCTTCCATGCCAACCTCGGAGGGAATCCGACTCGACCCTTGCTGGTGATGGGATCTCCCCTCCCCCTGCGCCTTTTTCGATATCTGTTAAACGTCAGCCCACATTCTCTTGGGCCGCGGCTGTGTGGGTGCACCGCGGCGGCGATGTTACACAAGCAGTCGGCATGTGGCTGCTTGTCACCCGACTGCAGGTGCAGCTAAAACTCACAAAGGAGGCCATTGTTTTTGTAACATGGGCTGACTTCAAGAGAATACAAACAATATCGTCGTGACAATTGTGTGATTAAGTGAGGTTATCGATTAGGCATTCGATTCTCGCCCAGCCTTATTAGATCGAATGTGTAAGTGTGTCTCTATGTGGCTCTTGCACGCTGTCTGGCTGGTGTGCGGACGTCCTCATTCGGGGCTAGCATGACGGACGGAAACTCTCGCAGGTTGCATCCTGCCCGCCGCATATTTCTCACATGACGTCGCCTCGCTTAAATTGTATTGATCCCTGCTTGGAATCTTAGCCGCTCGTGTTGATGTTGCCATAGCAACTATTTGCAAGTCTTCTGTTTCTCTCAGCTTTGGCACCGAACATTGTGCAGCAATTAAAACCGACGACGAGAGGAGATCCAACAGTGATTCATTTATTCTCCCTTTCCTCTCTCAGACTCTCCTGTGCTGCTACCGGTTTGTGTGAACGTGTGTGTGTTTGTGTGTGTGATGGCTGCCCATTTATGTATTAATTGATCGGGAGAGTTTAAGCCACTGACAGAACGCCAGAGTCTGTAAGCCCAAAGGGGGCTGTGTGATCATGGCTGAGTTTGGGTAAGCTGCTTAACAGGGCCTGCTGGGCTTCTAACAGGCCCTGTGAGACACATGACCAGTGGGCCATGGATTCCCATGAGGGTGGAGTTGTGAACGCTCATTAAGTTGAAATGTTCATTTAGACTGCTGGTTGGGGATGTGATCAATGAGTCGATCAAAACGTCACCCCTGCTGGATTTACGCTGCAGGCCCAAGTGCCCAATTCACGTTAAATGCCCGATTTAATGTCTAATTCTATGCACATTTTAAGTAGGGCTTGAACAATTAAACGGCTGGCCGATTCAATCAGCTCATATTAGCTCTGTTAATAAAACTCATTAACACATTAAACGCATAAGGCAAAGATATATATATATATTATATTATATTATATTATATTATATAATAACAGGCTAATTTTTGCTGGTTTCTCTCTTGTAAAGTTAAACACATACTAAAGGACAATTGTAAAACTATATAAATAAAGTCAATCGTTCTGCCTATAATTCATATCTATTACTCAATTCATCATATATGTATTTATAATTAATCAGCCGATTAATCAGTTATTGGAATTTTGTCAATCGACCGAAGAAAAACAAAATCTATTTGTTTATGGACACATTTTTACTCAACTTTTTTGATAGAGCAATTTAAAAACAACTACAGCCGCAACAAAGTGTTATACATAGGACTGAACATAAACACTTGTTGGACAGTCTACACAATAATCACAATCACAATTATGTCTTTGTAATTGTTATTTTTGATGCATGACATGTCTGGTCTGGTGACTGTGAGGGCATTTTTTTTTGTCAGTAATTGTAATAAAATATACAGTAGATTACACCACACAGAGAGGAATATTCCGTGAGGTTATTTTTACTTGTATTATTTTTTTTCATGATCATATTTTACAGTTAAGAAAAAAGTTCACCACCAAGAAATTGGAATATTAACCCCAGAAAAAGTCCCATCAGTTCAAGATTTTGAAATGTCTTAATGAAATAACTAAATATTTCAAAGCTATTCCAACATATTAAGATGCACCTGACAAGGTGGGTATCTTGAATAAATGCCATTTCCAACAGTTTTCATTACCATGTTAAAATGCATATATTTGTTCTGCTAAGCCACACCCCCTGCTTCTTTGCTTCTTCTTTTTCTTCTTCTTCTCCGTATGAGCAGTTGAAGTCGAGGCTGCCACACCTGCGCTGTTTGTCTGTTGCACTCTGTTGCATTGTCTGTCCTGTGCGACCACCTCAAAGCCCTTTTCAAATCAAATCTACAGACACACAAGAAATAGATTTACCGTTGACTCGGTAAGATGCCGTGATATTAGTCATTACTGGATAAAGAATATTTGCCTGTGAGTATTGTTAGATAATCTGTCTACATGTGTTGCTACACCTTTTTTTTAATTCAAATATCAGTTGCTTCCAGGCTGTAACTATATGTATATCTCTTTTTTTTTTAACTTGTCAAATTTGAAAGTGGACGTTTGCGAATACTAATGCAGTGTTCTGAATGAAAGGCAACAGATAACGTACTTGGTTGAGTGGAAAGAGGGCTTTGGAGTGTCCGATCCAGGAAGTGTCTGTGCGTTTGTCTGACGTGATGTCCTCTGTCTTTCCACCAGGTTTTCAATGTGTTTCTGTGTCCTTGGCTCAATGTCGCTCTTTTGTGTTTCTTTTCCTCGACAATGCACTGCACTTTCAGAAGAGGCAGCCTGGAGGTATAACTAAACGCAAGCATTCCCTCCGGCTGCATGGCCCTTGCTTTTTTCCCCCCCTTCTTTACCTACGCAGAAAGTAGTATTTCTCTTCCGGAAAAGTTGGACATCAACGCTTCAAGCTTACAGCTTGTTAGGGTTAATAGTGTCATTTCTTTGCTCTTTTCATCTTTTATTTGTTTTGGCTCCACCAGGTCGTGTTCTCGCGCACCCTGGAGAGCAAAGCTTCTCCATTGCCGTGTCCGTCTTGCATGAGCATGCTGGATTGCCTCTTTTTTTTGTGTGTGTGTGTGCGTTTCCCATCTTTGTGTGCGTGTGTGCGTTACAGTTATCGAGTGTGCCTTTTTGAGTGATGTTTGTGCATTTCTCCTTGTGTGCAGGGGATGTGCTGTTCCAGATGGCCGAAGTCCACAGACAGATCCAAGTGCAGCTGGAGGAGATGGTTGGTATTCTGATACACGCTGGCTTTCTCAAGCCTCCCTTAAGCCGTGATTGCAACACCTGCACAAGAGCTGTGTTAGAAATCAATTTGATATCCATTCAACCTAGTTTGGTAGTTACAGAGCTACATACCTCTTTAGTTTGTCACATGACTGTGTTTCACTAATCCAGTGTAACCTCTTGCAACGTTTGACTTCATTTCAACAATGGCCAGATGGTCACAAAGTCTTCCAGGTGACTAACACAGAGAAGACTTCATTATAGATAGATTGATTGGTTGGTTGGTTGATCAATTGGCGGGTTGATTGGTGGATGGATGGATGGGTTGGTTGATTGGACGGATGGGTTGGTTGATTGGGTTGAATGATTGATTTGGTTGGTTGATTGGGTTGATGGATGGGTTGATGGTCAAAGTGATGCTATTGGGCAAAATCTGAATTTGCATATCCCTATGTTATATTTTTGACCATGCTCGGACAAAATTAAATACGTTTTGAATAAATAAATAACTATAATAATAATAATAATGTATAAATTACTCACCAGGTACTCAAAGCTCTAAATAATTATTTATTTTTAACTTATAGCAACGGTACTTCTGCTTCCCCCAAACACAGCTCTTGTACAAGATCTTAGGTCAGGAATTGACATCATATTTTTCTAGCTCTAAATAATGTACTCATTATAATTCTGCTTGGGAAAAGCTGTGTGGCATCTGTTGAGTCAATTTAGGTTTGAGGACATCCCAGGATGCATCTGAACATGTATACTGTACAAAAACTGTCAAGTCAGCATCATTTATGGATGATGGGTGTGACACGTGGCAATGAAACCAACATGATCACTTATGGAATATGCAGTTTGTATGAAACAAGTGAGGGCAAGTGCAGAAAGCAGCAGCAGCGGCGGATGGGGAGCGTGGCATTGTGGGAAATGGGTTCATTTACAGGTTGAGCCACAGACAATGCAAGCTCAACAGCAATTTTTTCAACATCTTGCATGAAGTTGTTTTTTGTTAACGTGACTAATTTGGTGTTCTTATGTGTTTTTAAAAGGACATTAAAGCTTTAATTAATTCATAAATGTTAGCAAAACCGTCCTAGGTATTGCGGAGCCGAGCTATAGATTTTGTTGCCACGGCAACCAATAGGGCAGTGAGGTGATTGATCAGGCCAACAAGCATCTTACACCAACAGACCACAAAGTGAGCATCCAGAGAGACAATATGAGCGTTTTCACTGCTGGAGGCATCACTTGATTCATTCGACAAATAGCATGTCATGCCATATAAGTCACTTTTTGGCGCTGCCTGACTGAGCCTCTTACTGGACACAACATACATCAGCAGAAAGAAAAACATATACATCTATCATAAAGCAAGCACAGCGTCAATGACGTATTCTTTGGCCTGTAACTCATACACCGCTTATCAAAAGCGAATGCAGCTCTGCTTACCTTGTGACTTTGACGCGATAGCAGGGGTGTCACTCTTCTGCATGATTATGCCTGCGCCTGACAGTGTAATCCTTGAAGATGGCTCGGAGTCTTCACCGACTCGCCGACACTTGTGGTTTGGGCGGTTATTATGAAAATTAGCCTCACTAGTGTGAGGGCAAAACAACTCAATCACACTTGGGGCTGACTTCACTTATGTCAAGTCATCTTTATTTATATAGCGCTTTCAAACAGCTGTACCTGTCACAAAGCACTTTACAGAAACACATAACATAAAACATAAACGTAAAAAAACGTTAGCAGTAATACAATCACAACAAACTAACATTTTATTTCAGTTTATTCCATTTCATTCCACTGATTTGAGATACAAGCATAAACATGGAACATTTTAACTTATAAGTCAAGGCACTAAGACAAAAAAAAGTCCAACTGAAAAGTCTTCTCTTTCTTAATTAAAGTCATCATGTGCATCACGAGTGAACTTCTTTTGTTTGTTTTTCCTTCCCAAGCTGAAGTCTTTCCACAACGAGCTTCTGTCCGAGCTGGAGAAGAAAGTGGATCTGGATTCTCGCTACCTGACTGTGAGTATACGAATGATTGAGCGCGTTTGTTAGCTCTCTCGACCATGTGTTATTGATTGACATGGCATGATTCATCTCTTTTGAAGTTGGATTTGATGCAAAAGGATGAGGTGGCGCTGTTTGGTGACAGACGGACAGACAGAGAGAGAGAGAGGGTGCGAGCGAGCGCAGTTGTGCCGGTCTGCATGCGATATCTTTAGAATGAGTGGGATGCAGCCTCAGTGATGAGCAGCGTGTTGTATTTCAGGGGCATGCTATATAGTCTCTATTATTGTATGATGTCTATTGTCACACGGATTGGGCTTCGTATGGCACATCAGCCTCTCTCACAGATAAAACGAGAGAGGAGGCATCGCTTGCGAATTGTTTCACTGATAGAAAGAATTGATTTTAGAAGCCATGGAGACAAAATGGGGGGAGCCGTGGGTTCGGTCTCAACTAAGGGTGTAGCCGAATATAGCAGAGGTGGTCACTTCTGTCAATCGTCAATTCCCGTCAATGACGATTGCCCACCTTTTGGCAAGTGCGTCAGCACTTTTAGCGAATGCTTGATAAAGCGAAGCCTCACTAAAATACAGTACACAGACTGAGAAGGACCATGTGTACTCACCGCGATCGACTGAAGTAATCCTGCTCAGTCTGAGTATTTTTTCAAGGCTTTGGGTCATTGTACGCTAACTGAAAGGTGGCCATCGTCATTGACGGGAATTGATGATTGACTGAAGTGCCCACCTCTGGCAAGTACTTACCAGTACTAAAGTGAGCCTGACAAACCCGCATCAGCATCAGCCGGAATCCAAGCTTTGTGCATTCATTTATACCCTACTGATGGCTCTCAGCCATTTTTCTTTTTTCGCGTCCCCTTTCGATGGGAATGCGATAAAACTTTTTATCAGGCCCCCGACGGGCCGTACAATTGACGGCACAAGAATGAGCCATCTGCTTCTCGTAACCCCTCCAAATGTGCAAAACCATCGAACTACATCTAAAACACGCTGTTTCTTGCCACACTGTACCGTCCATGATGCAACGCGTGAAACATAAAGAATGACGTCACACAGGATCCTCCTATAAGTAGTAGCTGAGTAAAATATCTGAAACATTTTGGCAGTACAATAAAGATTGTTAAAGTAATGCCTTTCAAAAATAAGCAAACATTTGATGCACATAACCCTCATATAATTTATGTAAAGTGTACCTTTGCCGTCTATTTTTGGTGTGGAATTAAAGGGAAATACCACCCATTGACTTGTACTAACTCACTGATATTTTTGATGGAATCATCTCAAAGTATTTAACATATCTCGAAAAGAGCGCGAAAAATCCATTTTGTGAGATGCAAAGCAAGCATGTGCATCGCTCGCTCCCTTCCTTTCCAACCCTTCCCCTCCCCTCCTCTCCCTCCCCGTGGCGCATCCCTCATCTCTGCATTCCCTTCCCACGCAGTGACTTACTCGGGGATTTACGACACACACACGCTCAGCGAGGTCATGACGTGGGCACGACACCGCACTGCCAAAAAGCCGAATGTGTGCCAAATTTCATCTCCTGTCCTGATCATAATTGAGCTGTCACAGCTCAATCAGGCAAATATTCATGGCGTCTCGAACCTTTTATTTTGAGCCTTAGGAAAGGATGGCTCCCATTCTGGGAGTTCTCTTATAGATGTATATGTGCTGTCATATGTTAGCACAATGTCGGCATACTTCCAGTTAGAGAGTCAATGCAAAGAAAAGGAATTTACTCATTTCCTGCCATTAGAATAATATTCACACATGTTAATTATAATGTGTAATGACTGTGGTCAGAAAATGTGGAAATCGCCAGACTTCAATTCATCCTTCTGTTCTATTCCGTGTCCGTCTTTGTTCAAGAGCTGCTTGTATTTTTTTTCAATGCACCCACTGCCTAATCGAGAGTCAGTTAAAGTAATGAGAAATAAAAAATGCACTCTTTTTATTTGTTTAACCAAAAGCATTACGCAAGCGATTCTTTCTCAAGTTCATGTGGGAGTGGGTGTGCATCAAGAAAAATATACATTAAAGGACTTGAAGAGCTGCCATCTTCACCAATGCGCTGTATAAAATGTGCTGTATATATATATATATATAAAAAAAAAAAAAAAGTTGGTATAACTGAGCAAGAAAATTCTACAAAATCTGTAAATGAAAAAAAATAATGCAATTAAGAGAAATAAGAGATACAAATTAAAACAGTGTTATTTTTATCACTCATTTAATTTTTTTCCTTTGCCAGGTTTCACAACATATACAATGTGTACATAACTTCACCTTATGACTCTAATTAAAGTATTTCACCCAAGTCTGCAAATAAGTGGCTAATCAAAAATGGTCATTGAGACGGACTCAAAGCTACTTGCCAACAATCAATCAGTGGGTTAACTAACCTCGCCCGTCCCCAAGTGCAGTCACCAAATTACTCGCCTGCATCCTCAGCATCTGACCAGCGAGACTTTTAAACACTCGTGCGTGAGCGCTCGGCCGAAAGTGTTGCCTCATGCAGAAAACTGCACGAGCTTGTGTCATTGTAGGCACAGTTGCTATAGCAACAGAGCTGCTGCAACCCAGGAAATTGTTTATTTATTTTTTGGACCAGTAAATAAGTGATTAAGGAGGAAACGGAATGCATTAAATTAGAACGTAGGTATGAAATTCCTGAGCTGGTTCTTTGAATTGCAATGTGACTTTCCAAGCAATTAGAGATTTGGATCAGCCTCATGGATGCACACCTGCATTTGCCTGAGTTTGCTTATCATTATGAAAGAAATTGTTCTGCCAATGCTAACTGTGACACTTTTATTCAAATCTATAAACAAATTCAATGGCTGTTTGTTTCTTGGCTAATGCCATACACCTCCACTAAATCAGTTAAGTCGTTGGTGTGTAATCCTCCCGCTCAACAGCAAACAAACACAAGCTCGCAGGTGGTGGTCATTATCATATCCCATCATGGGAACCTACATTGGATTCATAGTCCACTGTAGAAACTCACAATCATTAAAGATGTGAGCAGCAACAAGACAATGTAGAGTTGTCAGAGTTTTGTGTTTGATGCCAATTCTTGAAACTCCTCCTACTACACGCTATCATTAAACCTACATTTTTCCACAATGTAGTTATCAGCCTAGTACATGTGGGAAAATGTGCTAGGCATTGGGACAAAATCTCTCTGTAGTTTGTCCTATAGGACCACTTTAAATGGCCAAAAGGCAGACGTCATATCTCTCAGGTATGGCTTCTTTAGACTACTGCGGTACGCATGTCTACTCACGATAGATAATCTCGCATGTACTTTATTTTAGTCAACTTTCATATTCGTACCTATTTTTTTGTTGTTGTGCAACTTTATTGGTACAGTTTACAAATGACAAACAGTGGGACAAAGACCTGTCAGGGTATGTCCCATATATGTGTGGTTAAAATTTTGGGCAATCGGACAAACATTCTGAGATTGTTTGACTTTGACACAGAACTGGTTGTGTCAAACCAACATGGCAAACTTCCTGTATAATTTCAAGCTTGAATTCTTGAGACTTTTTTTTGTGTGTGTCTACTCACAATAGACATGCCACCTAATTTTATGCAACTGATTGTAAGTGTAGCCTCACCACCACAAGTGGTATGTTAAATAATCACCAAATTAAGCCATTTTTAAAGGGATTAGATTTTTTTTATTTTATATATTATATACTATTAACTCATTCACTGCTATTGACGGCTACAGACGTCAAAAATTTATTTGAACTATTTCTATTAGTTTACCTTTTTTTCCCACTTATGTTAACAACAATATGAAAACCTAGATATTTTTTTTATTGTACATTTAGAACAGATATAAAATTTGTGATTAATCGTGAGTTAACTATTGAAGTAATGCGATTAATGATGATTACAAAATGACGCCCCTAATTTTTAATTATATTTTCTTTTTATTAAAGAGAAAAGAAAAGCTAATTAAAAAAAACCTAAAACATAAAATTACTTTTTTTAAAAAAGAACAAAAGATTATTAAAAATTAGGGGCGTCAGGTGATTACATTTTTTCGTAATTAATCGCATGACTTCACTACTTAACTCATGATTAATCACAAATTTTATATCTGTTCTAAATGTACAATATATATTTTTAGGTTTTCATACTCTTGTTAAGAAAAGTGGAAAAAAATGTAAACCAATAGAAATACTTCAAATGCTTTTTTTACGTCTATAGCCGTCAATGGCAATGAATGAGTTAACTTCAATAATTTGACCAAAAAATCAATCATCAACATATACTTTTTTATATAATCGAAGATCAAGTAATCAGTAATTATATGACATAGGTCATGCCGCGCCTTACATGTTTCGCTGCCATCTTTCTGCTGCGGATACCCCTGGGGGCGGCGTGGCTCAGTGGTAGAGTGGTCGTCTCCCAACCCAGAGTGGGTTCAATCCCATGCCATTGAGACCATGTCGAAGTATCCTTGAGGAAGATACTGAACCCCCAGTTGTTCCTGATGCTGCGTCATCAGCAGGTGAATGAGTAGTCGAATGTACAGCGCTTTGGGGGCTTTGAAAGGTGGAAAAGCGCTATATAAATGAAGTATCATTCACTAATCCCGAAGAAGACAAACTTGGCGAACGTAGTAATCAGAGTTCTTTCTGAGGCCCCATAAGTCGTTGCATTCTATCAGTTCACCACTAAATGGCAAAAAATTCTATACACTGTCTCTTTACTCGATTACAGTGCATTTGTTAACAACAGTTAACCAGCATTTTCCTTTGAGCTGAATTTTGTATTGATTTTGTTGAAAAACCTTTGCTGCACATGCTACATGCATGAATTATTTTACAGGAAGACTTAACGCTGCATTTTCGGTGTCCGCAGGCAGCCCTGAAGAAATACCAAGTAGAGAACAAGAATAAAGGGGAGAGTCTGGAGAAGTGTCAAGGGGAACTGAAGAAGCTTCGTCGGAAGAGCCAGGGCAGCAAGAACCCGTCCAAATACGGCGAGAAGGAGATGCAGGTGGGCGTCCGTGTTTTATTAACACTTTACAACTTTGGCAAGTTGTCGTGGTCACATTAAATATGCATAGATATTAAACTTAAAAAAATACAAAATAACTTTTTACTATATTCACAAAAAACAGATGTGTGGTTTCAGGATTCTTATCTCACTCTCACATCGGAAGGCAATATAATATAAGGATTATTTTGCAATCGAAACAACACATTTGCATCTATAAATTGGCATTTTCACACGAAAGCAGTCAGCTGACTAAAGGGAATGAAGTCATGTTTGCTCTTGGTGTCATCGTGCTTGTTATTTGCCTGGCAAAGTAACCTGACAGATGAGTTGAAGGCAAATAAAATGCTGATGAGTTGAAATGAGTTCAGTACTGCCCACGGCGCTGAGTAAAGTGCTTGTGTGTTGTATATTAACAAGTGTCATGCTCCCACTTCTCAATAAATACTCAACGGAACGTTCTTGAGAGGGAAATGGCCGCAGAAAGGAAAAGCGGGGATTGCGCGCCATGGGGCCGAGGCCTCGCAGGCTAACGAGTAGCGGTGTAACGATTCGCAGAAGTCATGGTTCGGTACGTATCTCTGTTTTGGGTCCCCGGTTCGGCACAAGTTCGGTATAACAGGAAAAACAAAAAGTCCAAAAAGCTGATTTTTTTTTTTTCATTTATTTTAAAAGACAGTGCTGAAGGTAACAGTATGTCCAAAATAGCGTCATTTAGAACTTTTAGGACTACCAAAGATAACTTGGCACATAAAAGTACTCAAGCTTTATTTTAAATTTGTTTCCTTAAGAAAAAGAAAGAAAAAGCTTGTCTTTATTGTCAGAGAAAGCTGGCATTTGAGGTTCATCCATCTCAATATCATCATTATTATTATTGTTAGTGTGTGTGTGTTTTGTTGTTTTTAATAAATGTTATATATGCCAGGCCAGCACTTTATAGAAAGCAGAATGGCTCCCTGCAATTACAGCATGTTTGTGTTCCATTAAACAAGCTCAGATTTCACACAAAGTACATGTTGGGACGGCATTGGACATTATAATTGTTTTAGTATCTGTACTTAAATATTTCTTCGTACTTTAATTTTTTTGTGTGTGGTTTTCTAATGTAAAAAATGGTGTTGGCCCACTAGCTTCAAGAGTCCACTCCTAGTCTGTGTATGTGTGCTGCGAGCGCTGCATTTGGGAGTGCCAACTCCAAAATATTTAACAGACTGGAGAGGCAAAAGGCAGCGAGTGAATATTACTGACATGTAAACAAATCGGTTGGCAAACTGATTTAGGCGCATTACTGCCACCTGGTTTGAAGTGCGGATACTGCAATTAAGTTCCGTATTCGTCGTCTGAGTGTATGCACCGTACCGTGACAACCGAACCGAGATGGTTCGGGACGAATCCAAAAATCGTTACAGCCCTAGTAACGAGTTACATTTACTTGAGGAACTTTTTGAAAAAAAATGTACTCCTAAGAGTAGTTTTACCACACAATACGTTTTACTTTTACTTGAATAGATGTGTGAAGAAGTAACGCTACTCTTACGCCGCTATATTGGGCTACACTAGAGTCGTTACCCGTCGCCAGGCTTGGGGAGTAACAAAATAAGCAAAGTGCGCATTATGTTTGTGCATGCGTAAAAATCAAGTTTAAAAAAAAATCGCTACCAAACAAAGCTGTCATTTGAATGGCGGGGAATGGAGTGCTGAAAGAGTAACGGCACACCTTAAAGCTGGCAAGCATTGTTTAAACGACTTTCAGCCTTAAGTGACAAAACAACAGGTGCCATTTTAAACAGTCCTAATGGAGTTTATAGGTAAAAAAACACCATTGCAAATCTCGAGAAGACGGAAATGCACGCTTGTAAACCTCCGTTCACTCTTCCCAATTTCCAGACAGAAAAGAAAAATCCAAACGGACGTAAAAGAGGCTAAAATGGAAAATTTCTTGAACACATTTATTTTGTCAATATCCTGAAAGCGAGGGAGCAGACGAAAGCGTCACGAAGGTGGCTAGCGGACGTACGTGTAACGAAACTAATGGAGTGACGGTCATTTAAGAACTTGCTTCTCACCCCAATTGACCCCTTCAGTGAAGAAAGATCCTACTCGTCTCCTGATCGCGTCCCCGTTCTGTGTCCTCGATTCAACTCCCGGTAAAGTGCACACATTTACCGATATCGGCTGACATGTAGTAATTTTTCACAGCGTCTCTCTCTTCCTCCTTTGTCAATAAGACTGGTAGATTTTGGATCGATGCAGCATATGCAAGGGCAGCCAGTTGGTCTTTCCGTTTCTGTCTGTTGCCTAACGCAGTCCTCGTTGTAAAAGGCAATCCACGGCGACTACAAAAACGCTTAATTAAATCATCGACTTTCATGCAGGTGAAATCGCAAGTCTCCATTGCTTTCCATTACTCTTGACTACTGTTTGGTCGCCGGGTAACGGCCCCCTGCCCACAATGCATTGCGCGGTCCGAGATGCGCACTTTGCTTATACATGTAGTAACGTTATGTAATCAGAATACAATTTTTTTTTTAACTGTATTCCATTACAGTAGTACAGGAAAAAAAACAGGTACATGGTACATTTATAAAGAAGGAGGATTATTTTGTGGGATTACAATTTTCTACAATGATAGGGAGAGAGCGAGAGGCCGCTGTTGCGCTTGTTTTGATGTTGTGTCTTCCACACCCGTACACAGCCCTTTTAATAAGCTTCACGGGCAAAAGGAGGAAGTGGCGACCGGTATTCACTGTTTAGAAACTTGCTGAAGGACCGATTTATCTTTAACAAAAAAGATGTTTGATCTGAGAGCCCTGCGGCTTGCTACGCTGAGCTTCTTGCTAACCATAGGCATAATTTGAGTTACCTTCCAAACAAATCTCCCTCCCACCAATTCACTATTTAAACGCCATACACAATATACACGGCTAAACTCGTGACTGGGAGAAAAGTTTTGCAGTTGATATCACGCATGGTCATGCTCATATCATTAGTGCATGCATGTGTGTGGGTGAATGAGCTACCATGGAAAATGTTGCTTTCAAAAGCATCAATTTCCCTTTTCTCCCCATTCCACATTACAGCATCAATAGCTTTGTTAGCAAGCAAAGCTTTACTTTACTTCAATGTCTGTCCGTCCGTCCGTCCGTGAGGTGTGGTTGCTTTCAGTGACAGTTTGAAACAGTATATGGCCTTCAATCAATTAACCAACCCTATTATCTATTCATACGTTTTAATGTGTGTCAATTATACAAGGATTTTTGCTATTAGTAGGCTGCCTGGGTCCCTATCACCCGCAAATAGCAGGGTAACTGTATAGAAATATATATTGTGGTGATATTTATTTTTATTTTGTCTTCATAAGCATACTTGGTATTGGAGTAATCCAAAGTAATCAAATTACATTACTTTAATATCATGGTATTCCATGGTATGTAGTGGCGGCCGTGGCTCAGGGTGTAGAGACGGTCGTTTAGTAACCAGTAGGTCGGCTGTTCGATCCCCGCTCTCCCCGAGTCATGCGCCGTTGCGTCCTTGGGCAAGGCACTTCACACACATTGCCTACAATGCTACTCACACTGGTGTATCGAAGGTGCGAATGTTTGGTGGTGGTCGGAGGGCCCGTAGGCGCACACTGGCAGCCACGCTTCTCTCAGCCTGCCCCAGGGCAGCTGTGGCTACTTAAGTAGCCACCACAGTGTGAATATAAGTAGCCACCACAGTGTGAATGTGTGAGTGGATGAATAATGGATCCATTCTATTGTAAAGTGTCTTTGAGTGTCTAGGAAAGCACTATATAAATCCAATGCAATATTATTATTATTATTATTATTATTACTTGAATTAACTACACTTTTTGGCAGGTAACTGGTAACTGTAACGGAATACATTTAAAAAGTAACCCTACCAACCCTGCCCGCCGCCCCATTCATACATTAGATTTACCGTATTTTTACGTAAGCGCGCCGCTTGACTGACAGTGTGGGTGCATTTCCGCGGACACTAGTAATGTGACGTTTTTTGTGACGGTCTTTTGAACAGCTCTTCAATGTGAGAGCCGTTCAATTTTACTCTACTCTACTCTACCCACCTCTGGTTGCGCCACCCGGGATCATTTCACCGCTGCCGTTCATGTTGGTGTTTGCAGAGTCAACACGTAGTCGCAGTCATGCCGTTTACTCGTGTGATGGGTTTTGTTCAATCAACGCTCGTGTGATGGGGTGCACCAAGAGGTCAAAAGTGGCATTGGCAAATCGGAAAACGTTCATCAATTAATGATTGTTCATTTTACCTTAGATACGGTCAAGAAATTGACGTAGACAAGGAATAAAAGTACTGTAATTAATTCCCCATGAACAATCCATAAATGACACCCTCCTAAAAAGTTTACAATTGCTTCTATATGCCACTGGGTGGTGCTAAAACACAATTTCTCTATTAGACAGGCCTTTGGCCCACTTTGTGGCAGCTTATGGCATTTTCAGGTATGGCACAAAAGTAACAAACAGGTTTTCAACGAATAACGGGGAGGGTTAACTCTTTGACTGCCAGACGTTTTCAGAAAAGGGATGCCGTCAGTGCCAGCCGATTTAAGCATTTTGACTTATCTTTCAAGGTCCACAGAAAATTTTGTGTCTGGACTATGGAAACACACATACTACCAAATAAAAGATTGGACTCTCATCTTTCATCAGAAAAAAAGTTTGTTTCTACCTTATTCCGTTTTTCAGTAATCAACAATAGAAAATGGTTAGTTTCACCCAAATGCTCTGTTTTGAAACAAAAAACGGAAAAATCAAGCTTTTTGTGAAACGATATTATTTCATGCACTCTAGTGAATTTGAGACCTTTTTTTTTCCATGAATGATGCCACAAACACCTAAACAGTGCTTTACTTCTGTAAAACACTACCACCAACAATGAAAACGTGTTTTTGATAGCAAAATACGTTTATGTTGGCAAACTATTTACAAATGTGTGCAACCGTGGTACAATTTACAATTGTGTGGATGTTTCAAATACAGTTTTTCTTTTTGTAACACTCCCCTGCGTGCAAGGCGACGCAGCAGGATTTGCACAACAGATTAGTTTAGTACAACAGATTGCAGACGCTACACTTTTTTGCTGGCTTTTTTTTCTGGGGAATAGCAAGTATATACTGCAGTGTGTGTTTGGCCATGTTGCCATCAAGTCTACTCTCAGGATCATGATACCGGTGACGTTACGGTGGTGTTACGTCTGGCTTCCTCATGTCCTTCAGTTCCTATACCGGGTGGTTGATCCATCTTATCCGGTGGCATCGTAGTCCATAACCAGTGTCTTCTCCGTGATCAGACTGTACCCACTCCTCCGATGAATATGCATTGGACCCGGGGTACTCTTCATCGTCCGATTGAACGTCCGCCTGTGCAGAAGTGCTCGGTTGTGCTTCGCGTTTTCCGGCGTTAGCATCGCTAGCCGGTGAGGCTTTATGACGTGATCATAGCCGCCGCGTCAACGCTTCCAACTTCGGCGTCAACCTCGGAGTCACCATCATCATCATCGTCGTCATCAATGTGCTCTTTAGCATTGGTCGATGCTTTTCGTCTTTGAAAAAAATGCTCAAGCGTGAGCTGCTTGCAACCGGTCGCCATTATGGCTTCCTCAGCCATTGTCCCCTCAACACTCTAGCTCCGCCTCACGTCTTCTACTGACGCCTACCCATTCTTGTTCAAAGAGAGTCATCGCTGCCATCTAGGGGCCAAAAATAGGCATTATACTAACTAGATCTGCTTGATACTTTCAGCACAACTGGCCAAGGCTTTCCTCCACCTGTTTCCCCCCAAACAAAAAAAAAAACTTGGTGAACGTCTTTTAACGTCTTTGGCGCTCCTCCGTAGGATTTTACTAAACGTTATTTAACGTTTTTGGCAGTCAAAGAGTAAAAAAAAAAGGAATAATAATTCATAAGGTATCATCATCATTTCTCATTTAAGTGTCATGTGCATAATCTGTTGAGGCACTTCCCAATTTGCCTCTGTCGTGATATTATCACTGGACGTAGAGAATCAACACAGACGGGGGGGGGACCTAATATTAGCAAGTGCAATATTTGTATTGATATTGTGACAGTAAATTAAATGAATTTTAACAGTATATGACAACAGCTAGTTAGATTCTAAAAATAATAGGACAATTAACTCATTCACTGCCATTGACGGCTATAGACGTCAAAAATTTATTTGGACTATTTCTATTAGTTTCGCTTTTCTTTCACTTTTGTTAACAAGAGTATGAAAACCTAGAAAAAATGTATTGTACATTTAGAACAGATATAAAATTTGTGATTAATTGGGAGTTAACTAGTGAAGTCATGTGATTAATTGCAATAAAAAAAAATAGCCCCCCCCCCCCATGCCCCTAATTTAAAAAAAAAAAAAGATTATTAAAAATTAGGGGCGTCAGACGATTACAATTTTTAATTGTAATTAATCGCATGACTTCAATAGTTAACTTGCGATTAATCATAATTTTTATATCTGTTCTAAATGTACAATAAAACAATTCTAGGTTTTCATACTCTTGTTAACAAAAGTGGAAAAAAATAAAACTAACTAGAAATAGTTTCAATTAATTTTTGACGTCTTTAACCGTCAATAGCAGTGAATGAGTTAATAACCTGCACATTAAATTACCTAGTTCAAATGTTCAAAAGTAAAGCAGAATGACTAACTAGTCTGTAATACATATATAAAATTTTATATTAATTTATTGAATCACACTTTTCGGTTTAACAATCAAAAAGACACTACAAACACATTAAGTTTAATGGGCTGTATTAAAATATACAGTATGTATTTCTTTAATTAAATAAATAAATATAGAGCAACTAAGTCGCCCTCCCAACCCCCGATGAACCCCTAACCCCTCCTTCCCCTTCATACCCACCCAGACCATGTATGCTTGGAAGGGAGAAAGGCGGTTATTTTTGGCGTGGTGGGGGACACTCGGTAAGTTGTGGACACTGAGGAAGTTGAATGGGTGACGAGGGAAGGAAAGGGCGGTGCTCTCTGGCTGGCCCTGATCAGACGGACGCATCTGTGCTAAAGTATGAGCTCATCATTCAGGCAATCGTGGGTTGGTTGGGAAAAAAAGATATATTTTGATTGTTTATCTTGAGAGTGTTGACTGATGTTATCAGTAGGCGTGTGTGGGAGGAAAAAGTCGACCTAGTTGGGTGACACGCGACCCTGGGAGGGCCTGATAGATAGATGATGACCCCTAACACACATGGAGGCCAACTTCTTCCTCCTTCACACACTTCTGTTTCCAGCGTTATCTTTTTCATTAAAATGTTGAAGAAATCTAAGCATAGTCTGGCATTAGAAACAGAAACAGCGTTTTATCGATCGCCGAGTCTCCCCTGCTTCTCCACCAATGCACTTTGTATCGCCATCTCATCAGTCGTATGAAGTCGCTGTGAAAATGTTAAACAGCTCATTATGTGCTACGGTCAAGTGGACCGAGGTTGCCGGCGCAAAGACTGTCGATACAGAAGCCCCCGCGCGCACTTGTGTGCGGCACGTTCAATAAACTTCAATGCAGACGAAGAAGACAGGTTTTATGGGAGATGTCGGTGCGGCGGCTTTTGTTGTTGTTTTTTTCTGTGCGTCCCGGAGCATTTTCGCTGTGCTTCTTTTTACTCCAAAGAGTGTTGATGATGAAAGAAGAGACGCTCTGCGCTTCAAGGTGCCGGGAAACTCTTTTGAATTCCTAGCCAAAAAAATGCTGTGAAATCTCTGAGTTCCCTTGTTAGTCAGGCGGGCGAATTCCGTAAAAAAATAAAAGATGGACCTATTTAGCTCTTAAATGCACATTTTCACTGCAATACAGTAATCCTCTGTACATTCACGTCTCAATAATGACTCTTTTTGTGGTTATCACCTTCATCTGGCAGAATCATCGCATCTCCCTAATTACTATTCAAGAAAGAAAGAACAAAAGCTGTCTTGCTTAAGTTACCAAATGCAGACGCTCCCCAACTTACAAACGAGTTACGTTCCGAGTGATCGTTCGTAAGGTAAATTCGTTCGTAAGTTCCTTCAGTGCTATATTTTGTATTATAATTTATGTTTAAAGCCTATATAAGTATATTGAAGGTTTATATAAGTATGTTTAAGGCTTGTACAAGTAACCTGCATTGGTTTGTACTGACAAAAAACTTTTAATAAAATGGAGAGGATACGTTCAGTACTGTATGTTAGAGAGAGAGCGAGAGACACTTAATGGAAGAACACTTAGGAAGAAGTTGAGGGTCGAGGAGAAGAAGATGAGGGTTGATGAGTATCTTCCTTGGAGGATTTACTAGAAACTGGCCGAAAGAAGCGATCTAACGACGATTGCACAGTTTTCTTCTTTTTTCATCATAAAT
This sequence comes from Vanacampus margaritifer, assembly GCF_051991255.1. Taxonomy (NCBI): domain Eukaryota; kingdom Metazoa; phylum Chordata; class Actinopteri; order Syngnathiformes; family Syngnathidae; genus Vanacampus; species Vanacampus margaritifer. The sequence continues at coordinate 22,967,562 of NC_135433.1, forward strand.
GATGCGGTAGCACTGTATGGCATCATTCAATTGATTTGCAACCTTTGTGCAACGTTCAATATTTGGGTCTTGATGCTCGAAGAGTGCGATGGCTTTATCTATGAGCGAAAACACTCGGAAAAAGGCGCGCAATACAAAATCTAACTTACAGCATCTCTTTCCGGACATTTTCCGACACACGCGCAGACATGTTCGTATGTACCGTTGTTCGTAACTCGAATGTTCGTAAGTAGGGGAGCGTCTGTACTGCAATATTGTTGAAGTTGTAATTATCCTTTACATTTCTGACATTACTGTACAGCAAAATCATGTTCAATAACTAATTTAATACAGTAAAGAAATGGCTAATTTATTACACTGTTATCGATTAAAATGTTAGGACACGTCACCAGTACAGTACCATGTCAAAATCTGCGCTCATGCGGCACCCCTGCTCTCTTGAGGTGACATAACACAAAGTAAAAAAAAAAAAAGGCGAGTTTTATCAAAATTCAAGTTTCCAAGAGAGTTATTAGATTTGTTATCAGGCTAATTTCAACACTTTAAAGTGGTTAATAATGCCTGGAAATAACAGACGGTATCAGGTAAAACCAATAGTATTGATTTGTGTAAATATATCAAATTAACTATATTTAATCCTAAAGCGTTGCTCTGCCTGTCAGCAACAATATTCACAACGGTCCCTGAATTTGATTGTATGTATGTATATATTTTAATAGCAAATGAATTTCAAATCAGAAGTCATAGAAATTTTGGGCAAGCAAATTTATAATTAATGTTAAAAAGGATTTGGTGGAAAGAAATGTAATTGTAATATTTGTTAAAGATGAAGAGAAAATGCACTTGCCTGCCAAAAATGCAAAAAAGATTGGGTAGGCTCACTTTATCTGCTTGAGAGGGTGCTATGATTCGTGTCGAGCTGGATCTTGCCCCTTGTCAGATTTCATTAGACACTCTTGCCCTTGATCGTCATTAAAAGCAAAGCACTAACACGTTTTCAACTTCACAATTTCGCCGATTTTCCATCGATTTACGTGTCTCTACAAAAGACCAGCGGGAGTCGTCGACGTGTAGCAGCTTCCCTTCTCTGTTGGCGACCTTTCGCACGACGAGACATCCAAGCCGGCATGTAACCCGAAGCGACTTCTTTATAATAGCAGCTTGTGTCTCTGGCCAGGCTTTTTCCTCGCTACTAATTGTCTTGGGTTACTTCACTGACCTTAAGAATGCTCGGAGGACGCTTGTGTTTTTCTTGAAAAGAGGATTATTATTGAACTGTTAACTTTTTTGTAAAAGTGCGAGAGTAGACAAGGTTGTAACAAAAAAGAAAGTGGGGGGAAAAAAAGGAAAGGTCGTCTGCGGGGCTGCGATAATTTTAATAGAGCCTTTTTTCATGCAACCTCGCTCGCTACTGCTGTTAAATGTGCCCACCATGGCATATTTTTTACTTTTTTCTGCACTATGTGAGTCATAGCCAAAGTAGAAAAAGTTATTTTATACAGCAGATGGATACAATCTGTGGGGGGGAATGAATGTTGAAAGATTTTCAACTTGTCGGCGTATTTCAAAACGTCCCGCCACAACCCAGTGTGACTGCTTGAATGGCGAGCCGAGATGTGAACCAGATTCAAAGCTTTTAATTTGATTGTAACGTGTCGAGCAAGAGCGGAAGCAGGTCAGGCCGCTCCCGGGAGGAAAATTTATTTGTCATCCCGCCGACGCGGCTCGCCGGTTTTGTGGTCGTCATTTGGCAAAGGGCTATTGTTCGTGTTCATTCCGTATCCTTGAGATCACGATGCTCTCCAGTCTGGATGCACCTCCACAGTGGAGAGCCATTTCATTTATTGGATCAGTTTTTGTGGTGGAAAAAAATGAGACCAAGATATATACTATAAGTCATTTCAATTTTTTTCACCATTAATGTGACCAATATCCAACTCAATTGTTTTTTTGTTTTTTTTTCCATCTTTAAGAGGGCTAATAAAATAAGACCCACATAATGTGGTTGCACAAGTGTGCACGCCCTCATATAACTTGGGAACTCACGCCCCAGTTATCATGCAAATTTGACAACTCTGAGTCATCCATGTTAACTCATTTACTGCCATTGACGGCTATAGACGTCAAAAATTCATTTGAATTATTTTTATTAGTTTAACATTTTCCCCACTTTTGTTAACAAGAGTTTGAAAACTTTTTTTTTTATTGTATTAGAACAGATATGAAAAAAAATATTAATCGTGACTTAACTAGTGAAGTCATGCGATTAATTACGATTAAAAATGGTAATCGCCTGACGCCCCTAATTTTTAATAATGTTTTCTTTAAAAAAAGATTATTAAAAATTGGAAAAAAATAATTACAATTATTTTTTTTATTGATTTAATAAAAGAAAATATTATTAAAAATTAGGGGTGTCAGGTGATTAAATCGTAATTAATCGCATGACTTCACTAGTTAACTCAACATTAATCACTAATTTTATATCTGTTCTGAATGTACAAAGACATTTTTTTTCACTAGTTAACTCACAATTAATCACAAATTTTATATCTGTTTTAAATGTTCAAAGACATTTTTTTTACTAGGTTTTCATACTCTTGTTAACAAAAGTGGAAAAACATGTTAAACTAATAGAATTAGTTAAAATTCAGTCGCTCTGGATCTTCACCCAGCCGAGCTGCTCGTGTTCTGGACTCAACATTGTTGTGGTAATTAAGTAAATTAGCTCCATGTTATGTAACCATATGTAAAAAGTGCAGAATTGATTCCTTGCAGGCATGTTTTCAAAAATTGGCATTGCAAAATGATTTACTTGTTTAATTTCATGCTTGATGGTACAGAGAGTTTGTACACAAGAAATAAAAAGTACCTTTTTCTAAATATGTGCTCCCTAATCAGTCAGACTTTGAACAAAATCGGCAAAATATCATCCCTCACTGAAAATAACTGACTGTCTGACTCCTGGAGGGCTACATCAACATGACTGACCTTTTTTTGGGGTCTTGCCGTGAACTTGGCACATGCTATTTTTAGAGCAAAACAAAATACAGCAGGTTGTCTTGCATCCTTAAAGTCACAGCAAACATTTTTACAGAAAATCTACAAAGGAGTGTTTTATACTGTAGGAGGATCACGTTAAAGCCATGCATCAATATATATAGAACATTTTTTGCAAAAATGGTGTAACACTTAATTAAAAACACTCATCAAATATAAATATGACATTTTGAGAAACAACATACTCAGAGGAATTAAAGTTTTAATCTGAAAAAAAAAAACATTTTACATGAAAATATTCATCTTCCCAGTAAAAGTTGCAAATGTAAAAGTTTTTGAAAAATGTGACGATGCTCATATTTAGAGAAAAGGACACATTTTGGAGAAGAAAAAAATTATTCTGCGAGGCAATTATTAAAATTTGAAGAGGAAAGATTGTTGTAAAAAAAATAGAGCTTTCTTTCCTTAGGAAAGTACAGTATTCCAATATTCAGAGAGAACAAATATTTGGATGAATTATTTATTTTATTTGATGTTTTACAAGAAAAGCGCTAAACACATTTATGTGATGACAATCCCCCAAAATTTTAAAGATGAAATTGCAATATTACTGTTGTCTGTGTGGAAATTTTAACATCGATTCACTCATAAAAAAACTTTTTGTTAACAAAATGCATTTTTTCCAGTTTACATTATATAAAACTCGATTGGATGCTTTCATTCATTTACAAAATTGTGTAGAACTCCAATCAGCTGAAACATTAATGAAACAAAACAACTGATCTGTCATATGGTGGACTTTTATACTGGCTGATCACAAAGATTATGCACAAACGGTATAACGGATACGCAAACTGCAAGAGAATTGTTTATAAAAAGAGGTCAGGTTATACAATTTGGAGGTGAGAGAGTCTTAGTTTCTACTAATTACAGTGAATTACTTTCCTTACAAACGCCTACTAATTATTTGTGACAGGCTGCGCTAGTCCTCCTCACAGTGGTGCTGATGCGTTATTGTGTGTGCACCTTCTCCCACGCAGTTCGTGGAGACCATCAGCAGTAAGCAGACCGAGCTGGACTCCTTCATCGCCGAGGGATACAAGACCGCCTTGTCCGAAGAGCGTCGGAGGTACTGCTTCCTGGTGGACCGCCAGTGTGCCGTGGCCAAAAACAGCAGCGCCTACCATGGCAAGGTAGCCGCTCAACATGTGTCTATTGTTACTTGAATTATTGCTTGCTTTGCACTATTAAGGCTTAGGTGGAGGTAAAGGAAGAGTCAATTTATGTCTCCTTATTCTACAAGGCCCAATGGACTATTTTTTGGGCACCACTTGGTGTAGAAATAGATCAATAAAAGGAGGAAAGAATACCCGAAGTTTAGCTTAAAACAAGCTAACAAAGTGCAATGGGTCTGCACAAGCTAACCGTTAGCTCATTAAATGTAGCCTGCCATCACTAGTTAGAATGTATTGTAATGCTGCCACAATGGTCAAGGATATACGCAGTCCCCGGTGCGCTTTGACTCACTTTGTAAAACAAGCGTTAATAAAATAAACACACACAGTTAGCCAGTTAACTGCCAGCCGCTAACCTGAGCAAACAGCCACCTCTAGTTTCATTGGCTGACACACACGTCCCTCTTTACGATAAGATACTACAGCAGAATGGAAGGATGACGACCCCAAGTGGACACTAATAATAATTGAACTGAACTTGCAGCATTAATAGAAAAAAACGGTAGAATAATCTATTCTAAAAATACTCAATAACTGCATCCCTGCAGTTACTCATTTGCTCCCAAAAACATATAAATATGTTCTATTTTTAATATTACCATGCTCTCAAAGATGTATTTATACGTTTTTTTTGTTTGTTTTTTTATGCTAGAGCATACACAAGGCTTTAATGCAGCCTCTGAACTTAAGAGAATGTTTGCAGTAAAGGTAGTTATTACAAATACGGCCAGCAGGTGGAAGCAGCGTATATGAGATCAACCAGGGCCATGTTGCAAAAAGGCCCTTTTCCCCAGTGTTTTAAACACATTTGTGAATAATGATGAAACTTAGCTATATTCTAATGCTAATTGCTGCAAAACGATAACAGATAACAAATATACTTTTTTTCCCCCGATGAAAGAAGAGACTCTAATCTTTCTATTGGACCTTAGTTCCATGTTTTTATAGCAATAGAATCAGTCAAAATACTGTAAAACAACCGAGAGCGAAGGGGATTGCTTCAGTGAAAATGGCTGGGAGTGAATGAGTTAATGTACCACATAGGCTTTAATTATTATATTCTTTAATTTTTGAATGTTGAAAATGTGAAAACTAAGTTCATAACTGGTAATATTACGACAGTCTTCATGAATGAGAAAGCCAGAATACCAACTTGTGTGGTCACAGATTTGTCTTCATATTCTAGATTCTCACAAACCGCCCAAGTGTGGGGGGGAATGACCGCTGTAAACTATAGCGACATCCAAAACAATAAACCGCTCAGTCTTAACGGTAATAACGAATGATGAAGACGAAGTGAGCAGATGCGCTTTGATTGAGTCAGTTTACTTCTCGTTTCCCCCTGACACTTTTGGAATAAGCATAATAAACAAAAAAGCAAAGCACGAAGAGTCCATCCTCTGTGTATTTAGCAACCCACCTGCTCAAAGCACATCAAGGAAACGTCTAATTAAAAGTCACGTTAGCTTTAAGTGCTCATATGGGCCTCTTCATTTAAAAAGCCATTATGACTGTCAACAATGGCGGCTGTGATTGTCTGATGTCGTAAATCCACCATTGCACCTTGGAGCATTGGGCCCAAATGCCGAATGGACGTTGGCAGCATGGATACAAATCAAAGCTGGAGTTGATTTTCAAAAATGTATCCGATTCCCCCCCATCAATGATGACATTTGAATTAAGGAACCTCTTTAATGTAGACATCTGTCTCCCCCGAGATTGCTGCTGGGTGTGAAGTGTCGTGCAGGAAGATGCCACTAGACCAACATTGTGTGTGATTGCGCTGCATCAACAGTCTAGTCATTAATCGGGAGGTGGGCGTGTGCGTGGGACAGCCTGAAAGAAAGCAAACCTCCCCAAGGGTGCCCAGTGTCTTTTTATACGTTTGCAATGACAGAGGAAGGAGGACAAATTAACACAAGGAGGGAGCTGTAATAAAGCATGAAAAAAAAAAAAGAATGTTCTGCAAAGATGCGTGCCTGTGAGTTGCTAGCGTGGGCTGCTCGGGTGCCTGTTGGCCCACGCGGGCTGTTTTTATAAGCGTACAAAGGGTCAAGGATGCACGGCGAGGAGAAACCTTTGTGGACTAAGTGTTTATTTCAGTGACTGCAGTCTTTACCAGGGTTTTCCTTTTTGTCACGCGGCAGCCGTGTGCAAAAAGCTCGCTATATTTTTCAGCTACAGGTTGTCTGTTTGGATTCAGTCTCTCAATAATTTCAATTCCGCTCAATTTAACCTAGGGCTGCTTAACTTTTGGCTTTGACTCCATCACTCCTGAGACTCTCGCTGAGGATAAGCGGTTCAGATATGTCGATTCCTAAAAAAACGGCCTCTGCTTTGATGGTGTTTCAGACAGTGTTGTCCGCCTGCTGGACTCTGGCTGTTTAAGTGGCTTCAGCTCTCATCTTAGGCCCTGTCCCAATACTCGCACTTCCACCCTTGTGCCAGTTTGTAGGGTGTCCCAGTTCTTTGAAGTGTACTGTCACCTAGCTATGCTCCGCCCCCTTTGTGCCCTTCTTCTACACTTTGGCGGAGCTGGATGCGTATTACCCACATTTCATTGCGGAGTTGATCAAAATAGTGGAAAAATGGCGGCATTCGATGGTAATTCCTGGGCCTTTGCCCAAAAATTTATATTCAAGTGCAAGTATCAAAGTATTATTTGTTTGATCATTTGTATAGTTTAATTTTAATCAAAGTTTAACATCACCTACATATGTTGACCTAGTGCGGTTGCTTTACTTGACGACCTTGTGCGCATGCGCCGCAGATCAGGCAAGGGCCGCAAATGAAGGTTTGGCAAATCCAGGTGTGGATCCATAGCTGCCGTCGACTGGGCTTTTTACTTTTGTACTACTTTACTGCAGTTTTGGTATGATTTTTAAGCAGCAAAATTGCCAAAACAACAAACGCTGCCGCAATGTTTGATGACTCATTCGAACACAGTGGTGCAAGTTTGCGACATCTCACGCACTGTCTCAATTCTACAATTTTCTCACGCTTATAACCTGCGCTCTCCAACACTTCGTGCACCTCTAATAAGTGAACACTTGATTGAAGAGCGTAGGGTGTAGTGTGGGTATTGAGACTGAGCCTTAGTTGATCAAGTCAAGGGTGGAGAAGTTAAAATTCATTTGGTCATGTGTGAACACACAGTAATCAAACTCGGGTACAGAGCCGGACCAACTGTAGGCGTTCTTGCCCTTGTTCCAAACAGACTGAGCGCTGAGGAACTGTGAAATCTTAAACCGCTTTCACTAGAAAATGTTCCAATCAGATTGGACATGGAAAGCAACCAAAGAAAAGGGGATACTAAAAAAGTTTGCAAATCCATCAACTGATGCAGAGACATCCTTATACGCTATGGACAAAGGTTTTGGGATCAACGTCTTTCCTTGAGTCAATCGATCTCAACTCTTTAGTAGACCATTCATCTATCTTCTACATCTTATCCTGTTCTGGGTGCCAGTAAATTCCAGAGGACATTTAGAGACCGACAACTCAATCACAAGGAAGATACGGTCGATTCACCGTTACACAATGTATGTTTTTGGACTGCAGGAGCAACCAAGGCAAGCATGGGGAGGAGACGTTATGCAGATTTATTCCCAGAATCCAAAATAGTTAACCCTTGCCATTATAATTTACCACTTCCTCATCCTTTCAGGGTAAAGACCTTCTGACCCAGAAGATCCCAGTGTGGCAACAGGCCTGTTCAGACCCCAACAAGCTCCCCGAGAGGGCCGTGCTCCTGGCCCAGCAGATGGGCTCAGCCAGCATGAGCGGCGCGAGCCCCCTGCACACTTCCAAATCCAACCTGGTCATCTCTGACCCCATCCCCGGAGCCCAGCCCCTTCCTGTGCCCCCTGAGCTGGCTGTGTTCATGAGCAGTGGCCTTGGGCACCAGGCGGTGAGTTCACACAACCCTCAAGTCATACTGGGTCCGGGGTTCTTCGTATTCTCATGTGTCACGTTGCTCGCTTTGTTTGTTCAATGCAGAGGCTGATGGGCCCCGAAGGGATGTCCATGGTCAACGGGACAACGGGGGTCCATGGTGAGGAATACTGGACAGATGGAGGGACCCTATCCCAAGTCAGACCTGCGTCTCCGCAAACCCAGGCGCAGGTGCAGTCCCAGGCTCCGCCTCAGAGACAGGTCAGCGACGTCTACTCCAATACCCTCCCTGTCCGCAGGCCAGGCCCCGCCAAGAACAAGAACCCCGTGGGTAAGATTTCATACACCACTGTCTGACTATAGTAAAGACTAGACTGGCTATAGTAAACTATATGTCATCTTTCTGAACCCTTGAGACCAGCAGGGTAGCATGAACCAACCACTAGGACTTGCTTTGGGGATTAGCCCATTCTTACTGCTTTTGACTAAAATCACTTACAGGCCAAAACATCAGGGGGGTTTAGAGGGTGTCAAGTTAGCAACATCTTTGCAGATTACGGGAATGTCATCATCTCTACCACTCAAAATGTTATTGAGATCACCTCTGCGCACTCTCTGCTCAGGTGAGACACGGACCCTCCCCAGGTCCAGCTCCATGGCAGCAGGCCTGGAGAAGAACGGGCGCTCCCGCGTACAGGCCATCTTCTCGCACGCCGCCGGCGATAACGGCACCCTGCTCAGCTTCTCCGAGGGTGACGTCATCACCCTGCTGGTGCCCGAGGCCCGTGACGGCTGGCACTATGGCGAGAATGAGAAGAACAAAATGTAAAACGGATGCGTTCGGCACCATTCCAGGCATGTTTGTGTCGCGTTAATAACAATGATTGTTTTAATCAGGCGTGGCTGGTTCCCGTTCTCCTACACACGAGTGCTGCCCGAGACCGACAGCGAGAAGCTGAAAGTGAAGTAAGCAGTGGCGACTCGGATGGTCCAGCAGATGGAGATAGTTTCCTTTTTTTCCTCATTTTGTGTTTTATATTAATTACAGAGCAGTGACTCCTTTACGAAAATGCATTTAAATAAACCTGTCATCATCCAAGCAGTGTTGTTGTTGTTGGTGTATTTTCCCTTGTGGGGGTCTGCAGCCTCTTTCACACAGTTTTTGCCTGTGACTTGAACAAATTAGTTAGGCAGCGTCCTGGCTTTCAGCTATCTCTTTTCACAAAGCAAATTCTCAGCTCCACTTTATCTTCTTGAATTCTGTGTTCCACACAATCAACACAAAACAAAGACCAAAGCAGAAAAAAAAGGTGGAAAATTCCAGGCTTTAGTAGGCAGTGTGAAAGAGGCTCCTGTCACATCACATCCCTGTCCTGGCTTTCCGCTATTACCTTTCACATAGCCGCTGCTCTGCCTTTGAAACTAGTGTACCTCCCACGCTGTCAAATTCGCATATCGACTTAGCCCTCCCAGTTGTGTGTCGATGTTGTTGACGAATAACATGGACTGAAGGGGAAAGGGTGGAATATTCAAGACTGTTCCTCTACTTGCAACATTTAAAGGGTTTTAATATGTGTGGCTAGCAATTTGGTCATTGATCTATGGGGCAGTTGCAGTTCCGCTTGTGAACTCTGCCTAGCAACAAGCAGCCAGGAAAAGTAATCCACACTTTTTGTGGGGGTTGGAGCTTGTCAATCGGGCAGGAAAAGTGGGGAGACAAACTCCACCACCGCCGTGGTTTCTGTCCAGAGTGTAACGTAGTTTATTTATTTATTTTTTTGTATACGTGTCAATACATCTGTCTGCCCACACACTCACACACCCCACCCCCTCATGACAAGTCATTTTAGTGTGATGCCCCTGCTTGTAAGTCAAGCTACGACTTAATTTAAAAACAAAAGGTGAAGATTCACAAAAAAATGTGACAAAATCTGTCTGGGGTTTAGTAAAGTGGGAGACAAACGACTAAAAAAGTAAAAGAGTGCAGCCATTGTCCTGTCCTGTAGGTGGTGCCCTACCATTGCTTGCATTTCAAATGCCACTTTAGCCCACTCATTAATGGTGACCCATCCTCTGAGGTTTTTCTCCTCCTGTCTGGCCAGCCTGCATCATGGCAAGAGTAGCAGCACGGGCAACCTTTTGGAGAGCGACCAATCCCTGCCCACGCCCGACTACGGCCTGACTGCCCGACTGTTGGCGCAGAGTCTGGCGCAGACCCGCCCCAGGCCCTACAGCATGGCAGGCTTTGGCACTCAGGTAAGTGACAAGTCGGCACTAGCAGTCAGTGAAAGGATCTGGCAATGCTTTGTTGCAGTGAAGGCTTTCTTGCTGTGTGCTGACACCTGGTGGCAAGTTAACATCAGATTTGTGTGTGTGTGTGTCTTTCAGCCTGCTATTGAAGATTATGATGGCCGCTTTGCCACAAGGTAAGTCTTTTTCAGCCTGCGACGTGACTAACCAATTTTTAAAATAAAATGATCTCCCGTTTTTGGAAGGTTTAATTAAATGAGAAGATGACAAACGGGATTCTTTTTCAAATGACATTGTCATCATATAAAACATTTCATTTAAATATAGCTTTCTTTGTTTAATTTAGTCTAATATTTAATTCGATTCCAATGTGACACCTGACTTGTTTATTCCACATTGGTTAAAAAAAAAGTTGTAAAAATATTGCTTGTTTAGCTTTTTTTCATGGTAACTGAAACGATTTCATTTGTGAACTTGAAAGCGATAGTAAAAAAAAAAAAAACATAGCAAAACTGATAAGTATGAAGGGAATAATTATTTTGCATGTGCTTGTATGAATTTCTTAAATTCTTGTATTTAAATATATGTAATTTAATAACATACATTTACAAGTTGTTGTTTTTTTAAATTCTTTACAATATGTTCTATACATCCACACTAGTCTAAATACGGCATTCTGTTTATTATTGTGTTTGTGGAATATGAATTAAACAGCAAAAGCCACCTATTTTAATTCATCTCGGCCATTTTGCCACGTGCAGTCGACTGAAAGTAAAATCACAGTTGCTCAGGTTACAACCAATCATGGCTCACCTGTGACCTGCTTTCTGGGTTTGGCCGCATCTTTACTTGAGCCCTGAGCAACTGTGATGTCATTTTCAGTCGTGCAAAATGGCCACTCCCTGAGATTGATCAAAATGAGTCGATTTTGCTGCTTAACTCATGTTCCACAAACGCAATATTAAACAAAACACCGTGTTTAGACTAGTGGGACTGCATAGAACATATTATCGATTATTATTATGGATATTTCTCGAAAAACATTTGGGGTTGACTTCCCTTTTCATAAATGTATAAACGAGTAGACTCAATATATTTAAGAATGTGGTTCTCTAAAATAAACTACCAAATTACAAAAGATGAGATGCTATTCATAGATAATTTGATTTTGAATAGTAATTATCGTTTTTAATAATTTAATTAAATATAACAATAATAATAATATTTGATAAATTTATTCAACTATTTAACCCCATTCCACTAGCATAAAATAAAGGTCTTTATTTGAACAGAGTTTTGAAATGCCCATTTATTTATTTATTCTTATATTTTTTTACTCTTCACTGTCCTTTTCTCTTGCATTTTTCACTTTCTTAGTTGTAGCTTTTAAAATAGCGCTCGCACAGAAATAACGCTGTTCTATGACTGTCCAGTCAGTCAGCGTGTATGTTGTACGTGTTTGGGGAGAAGCCTTATGAGTGTCGTCGAGCTTCACCCATCGCTGCTCGTCAGTCTGGACTGCTGTCATTGTTTTCGCCATCCCTGTTAAAAAATAGTAATAATCAAAAGCTAATTTACGCTAAGCTAGCATCCCTTGCAGCTGAGATGACTTCATGATTTTCTCATTGGAAAACAAAACTTTGTGATGAGGAAATGTGAAGTCCAGTCATGGCGCTATTTGGAGTTGTAGATGGCAAACTTGTCCTCAACAGCGCCCTGCCTTCTCGTGTGTCCTGTCCTGTGCGTCTCTGTCCATTTCTCTCTCTGAGTGTGTCCGACCTGGCAAGCTTCCTTCTCTCTTTGTTCCACAGTGACAGCCCTGATGGCAAATTGATTTCGACTGTGTGACAACACACATTGTGACAGACGCAGACAGCTGCGGATAGCACAGGGGCCTCGCCCCCTCCCTCCCCTCCTTCCCACCCCCCTCCTTCCCTCCCCCCTGTCTTTCTCCTCTCCCGCCTCCACACACACTCCTTCACCGAGTGGACGAGGCCGGTCTCATCCCTCCTTTCTGTCCTCTCTTCCTCCCTCGCGTCCGTCCTGGGTGCTGCTGCTGCCTCTCTGCTGCTCTGCTGCTGGCTGCCTGGCGGTGTGGCTGTCGGGACAGTAGCGGTTGGTGGGTGGAGGATTGCGTTGAGAGCCGGGGCGGGGCCTACCTGCTCGGCGTGCAGCGATACGGACTCTGAGCAATGGCAGTCGCGTGCGGAGAGACTGCCCTTGCTCGCCTGCTTTGTCTTTTCCCCCCCACCATGCATGTACACGCGGTTGTGTCTTTCTTTCTTTTTTGTGGCGCTAAAAGAGGAGGACAACATGTTCGTGTACCGTACAAGTGCCAAAAGACTGCGGGGGGGGGGGGGCTTCGTGGCCGTCTTAATGGTCTTTAATTTGAGCTGGAAAAGCACACATGGGTCAAGTCAAGGCTGTGCAGGGTATATCTGATTGGTCGTGTTTACACTTAATTTATTTTACAGTGAAAAGAGTGAACGTGCAAGGTTTTTCCCCTCATGTTAAAAAAAACAACAACAATATTACCAACATTGTACAGTGGTGCCAAAAGCCAAGGTACAACCCATTGTTCAGTCTTCTTTTTCTTTTTTTTTCTTTAATTTTTGCGAACAAAAAAAACCTAAACAACCAGCAGTTTGGCAAAGCAACAGACCAAAAAAAAGCTTTGAGCTGTTTATTGCCACTCCATCGCAATGCAAAACAAAGAGAATCACATGATCACATGTACTTAAAACAACCATACAATTAATTCAGCTAGCTTAGTCCTAACACATAATAGGAAATGCCATAAGAAGGCTAATAAATAGCATCTATGTGACGATGTTATAACGAGTTAAGCAGCAACACAATGTAGATTAAATTGAAGCAAAAAAAAAAGAAAGAGTGAAATTTGATGTATTTACATCATAAAGTCCAATGTGAAAGAGTACTATTTTCCTAATTTTAACAAAAAACACATTACAAACATTTTTGTTGAGGTATTTTTGAGTGTGGCTGGAATGGATTAATGGAATTTCCATTGATTCGAGTGGAGAAAGATGATCTGAGATACAAGTGAATTACAAACATGGTCAAGGAACGAAATAAACTTGTATCTCAAAGCACTGCTTTGAATGGCTAATAGAAAAGTAGCAGTAACAGTGACATATTTTTTCTTTCTTTTTTTTTCTTTTTTTTTTTACTTTTTGGGGGGCAGAAGTTTTGATATGATTTATCAGAAAAATTTAACATTAACATTGGAAAATGTGGTGGTGCTGGTTGTTGTTTTTTTTAATTAATTAAGTATTATTTTGGAAAGATGGTTATTTAAGAGGGGTGCGTTCACTTTATATATCCGCTGTATTTCCTGTTTTGGGTGGTTCGGCAGGCGTGTCCAATGCCTTACACACTGTTTGGCCCCCGAAACATGCATTTTTCTGTGCAGGCGAGCTTGAAGAATCTAGCGCGTATCTATCTTCTCGATATCTATATATGACTTGTTTCTGTCCGTCCACCGAATTGCACTGTATTCTTCTTTTGATGACCGCTGCAATGAATTTCTTTGGAGTAGCCCGCCACTCATTGAATTTGGTCTTCTTTGTGCAAATGTTCCGCCTTGGATAACCGCTGTGAGTTTGAGGAGGATGAGCAGCCATGTTTTCTATTGATTTCCTTTGCAGCTCGCTCTCAGTGTTTTTTCTGATTGTACTTCCCGGAGTGGCTCTGTACTTTCTTTCTTCCTTTCCTCTCAAACAATTGCTGTCCTTGTACAAAAAGACTGATTAGTTGTTTTATTTTATGCATGCCGTGGAGGGATATCAGATAATGTGATTTCAGAAAAACAGACCCTGAATGTATGGTGACTTTTTACTAAAGGTATTCTAAATAAAACATATCTCTATATATTAATAAATCGTCATGTGTGGCGGCAAATCTGTTCTTTGCGTACTTTCCTAAGCTCCATTTGGAACAGGTTTCGTTCTTAAGTGTTTTCTGTTGACCGCCACCTATCCCGGCATGCGTCTGTGACCTTTGACCCTGCTCCTTACGGATTCCTCAGCATACCTGTGTTGCCGTTTGTGTGTGTGTGTGTGTGTGTGTGTGTGATGTACGGTATGACTGCTGCCTGCTTATTGACTTTTCAAGCATTTGGTTTATGCTTTTATGTTTTGTGTGATGAAACACACACGCAATTTCCAAACACTTGACAATAACTGTCACTACTCACAGCATGTGACGCATGATTTGTTGTACCTCTTTTGTTCCCCCACCCCGTTTAGTTGGACTGTTACAGTGCAACCTCAGGTGGAACGCAATTCATTGGTAAAAACGATTTGTTCCAGGGTCAAACTGTAGCTGTCATTAAAAAAAAAAAAAAAAAAAAACTACCTAAGTCATTCACTGCCATAAATCTATATTAAAAAATAAAAAAAAAGGTTATTAAAAATCAGGGGTGACAGGCGATTAACATTTTTAATTGTAATTAATCGCATGACTTCACTAGTTAACTCACAATTAATCACAAATTTTATATCTGTTCTAAATGTCCAATTAAAAAAAATCTAGGTTTTCATACTCTTAACAAAAGAAGAAAAAAATGTTAAACTAATAGAAATAGTTGAAATTAATTGTTGACGTTTATAGCCGTCAATGGCAGTGAATGAGTTAAAAGGGAGTTTGCAATAATAATTTTTTAAAAATAAATATTTTTGTCATATTTGTTAAAACAGTCATTATGTATTGATGGTCTTACACAAGAAATAAGATATGTGACACAATCAAGTCATCTCTGGCTCCATCTTGTGCCTCTAGTACGATACACAAGAAGCTCATCTCAGCACAACTTTATTTATAGAACGCTTAATAATACAGTAGACCCCCGAAAATATGTGTAAATTTGACACCCTTTAAAATGCACTGGAGGCAAAAAACAAACAAAAAAAATTGTATTTAAAAAATATATATTTAGAAAAACATTTAAAATTGTTGGGGACAAAATCGACCCCCCACCACCCGTTTTTTTTTTTTACGAGATTGAAAACAAATTTGAGGGGGGTGCAATCTGTGAATATGCAAATTTGCAGATGCCAAAGAAAACTCTTGCAGTGGCTCTTCTGTCTTGAGACAACATTTTCATAGTCCTGATGTGGGCCGCCTGCAATTCCATCAGCAGCCTGTTGGTGGTATCAAGGTCTAGCCAGAGCCATATATAGCATGTGTCCAAATTCACAAGGCTGGGTCCTCCGAAGGCCGAATTTGTCGGCTGCGTGACGTCACTCCCGGCGCGACTCGACAGGACGCACGGACTTATGAATGGATTGTCAATGCTGCTTGTCGATAGCGCATTGACCCACACTCCATTCATGTGTAAGTCTGTGCGTGTTTTCGAGTCGCACCGGGAGTGACGTCATGCAGCCGACAAACTCGGCCTTCGGAGGACCCAGCCTTGTGAATTTGGACACAGGCATAGCTGTGATTGGTCAACTGCTGCTCACATGACAAACGGACGCCATCTTGTTACCCTGCTGAAACCGAGTTAGTCAAACTCTTTATATATACGGTTTTGGGTCTAGCAAGTTGTCATCAGATTCCCCAGAAGGGAGGAAGAAGGGCCGTATGATAGTGTGTACAGTAAATAAAAGTGTCTTCATGGCTCAAATCGGACCCAGGAACAACTTATTTGCCATATTTCCTGTTAAGAAAAAATGTACCCATTTGAACAAAAAATCTAATAAAATCCACCATTGATGTTGCACTGTATTGCTATCATTGTCATGATTTAGTTGTTATGTTCATCTGGCAGCAGACTAACAAGCAGTGTGGTCACTAAACATGACCCAATGCATGAATGAACCATTCAAACGCCAAGGTTGTCTTATCCTTCCAGTTTGCATCCTGAGTTGTCCCGCTTCTGAGGGAACAGGACCTCCGTAAGTCCAATGCCTCCGCCAGCCTTCACTTTTTTTTTTTTTCAAATTAAACTTCCTGCTTCCCTCCATGGCTGACAGGCTATACAGTAGGGGTGCTGCAAGATTTTGGCAAAGCAACATTTGCTTCTATCGCATTTTTCAGTTGTTTTGTGCTTAACCCTGCATGCTTGTCTATTTTATTT